>NW_009914135.1:67442-95046 GCF_000696875.1 Nestor notabilis
GGCATTGATGTTTCTGTATCCTTGTAGCTCAGCCTGATTTCCAATCTGTTCCTGGGCACTCACTGGGAACAGTAGTTGGGTTTCAGCCGAAGTTCTGGACTGGCGTGTGGACCTCTCCATCACAGGTATTGCAGGTGATGCCTTGGAGCAATTGCCTGACGCAAGCTAGGCAATTGGACAAATGATGGGAGACAGGTGTGTGTCAATAAAGGCACTCCCATCCTTCCAGCATCTTCTATGATAATGCCACTCTTTCACCATGTGATTCCATTATTAAGTACATTTTCTGTGTCTGTACATTTCCTTTTGTTCTTTCCCACCTAACATCTTTCCTATGGATGTATGTTATTACTATTTTAGTAACACCTTAGAGGCCTAAAACGCAGCAGGCACCCTACTGGTTTAGGTAGAGTTCATTAAGTTTCTCTTCTCTCTCTTTTTTTCAACTAATACCTATTAAATATGCATTATCTGGCACTTAAGAACCCCTGGCAACAATGCAAGACCCCACTGTAGTAGACAAGACTGTTTTCTCCCTGCTTTATAAATTCTGGGAAGATAAGCTGTTACGGGAAGGCAAAGAGTAGACTTAATTTTGGTACAAGCACTTAGAGAAGCTTCAGAGTTAGGTGGTGTAAATCTGTGAGATCCTACCCGAGAATGCACTTCTCTGGGTCATCTTGGGTGCTCTTTCCACCACTGACCTAGAAAATACATTTTAGTGCACATATAGGGTAGTTGGTTTTTTTTTTTTGGGGTGGGGGGGGGGTGGGGAAGTATTTTGGAGAAGAGACAGTTTAAATTCTATTTCCACCGAACTGAGAAAAGTGGCATTTTCCTTGGTTTTGGCTAATGTAAGTGGTTCTTAATATATAACTACTGCTACCAGAAAAGCTAGGTCCATGCAATTACCTATTTCTTTAGTTTTGTGACAATCACATCTAAAAAACCCACTGAAGTCAGCATCCTGATAACATACTAGATAATATGTTAGAAATTCCTGCTGGCCACTACCTAAAGTTCAGCGATTAAAGCCACCAGCGGTGAGTGAAAAAAATAGAGTATACTGAAAGAAAACTAGGATTTGATGTAGCAAGAGGGGTCATGAGTGACTGTTGATCATTGTATTGAGAATTTTCACTTAGACTTCTTCAGTCTAGTTATATGCCCCTTTTGTAATCTTGCTAAAGTACCTACATTTTTGGAGGACAACTGGTTTTATCAGTGCTTAGACTCCTAACTTACTTAGCAAATTTGGGACAACAAATTGTTGTCCCAAATCAGGATCCACACAGGGGCCCAAGGGACTGTAGTTCATTTATGTGTGTTTCCTCTTACAAATACATTTGATAGACAGGCATTAAGTGACATCAGTGAAACTGTAAATGTTTCACAATAAAGTCAGGGAAAATAAACCTGTGTTTATGAAATTTTTATCTTTCTAGCAAAGGTAAATACATTAATTTGTGGAAATCCAAGAAGCAGTAAATAAGAATGCAGCAACCTTAAAAGGTCAGGCAGAGTATGATCCAAATAAGCTTTACTACAATCGTATCTACTTCCTCCCTAATTGGAAGGGTGAGCAAATATCATACTGCTGCTTTCTTAACTAGGTGAAAACATAGTTGGTTTTGGTAAAAATATTATTGTCCTAATGATCACAGTGCAAGCTGGAACCTTTAGGATGTTTATATCCCCAGCACACGTAATAGCTCAACTCTTCTAAATATTTATGATTTCACTAATGGGTGGCACAATGGTTAATCCAAATACTAAATGACATGGCTGCTAATGTACTTTTCCCAGAACAATAAATAGGCCTGCCTTTTTTGCAGTACTCAGGGGATGCTATAGTTTTGGAACTAGTTGCAGCTAGCAATGGAAATGTCAGTTAAAATTTTGATGAGTTTGGTTAAATCTTTTATTGTATTTTTACTTCTTCATGACTCAGTGGTGTATGTTTATATATGTATGGGTTTAAACCTAAACAGGGAAAATTCAGGTTAGATATAAGGAAGAAGCTCTTTGCTGTGAGGGTGCTGAGGCACTGGAACAGGTTGCCCAAAAAAGTGGTAAATGCTTCATCCCTGGCACTGTTCAAGGCCAGGTTGGACAGAGCCTTGGGCAACATGGTATATATTGTGTGAGGTGTCCCTGCCCATGGCAGGGGATTGGAACAAGATGACCTTAAGGTCCTTTCCAATCCAAACCATTCTGTGATTCTATGATTCTATGCTGACTATCCTCTAACAGATCCTTGATGGCAACTTTTGAAGACAGATGTGGGCATTCCTGGTCCGTGACTATGCCTTTGCTTGAAAGAATGAAAATTGCAGGTCCTGAATGACAGCCTTTTTTCACATGATCACATATTAACTTTCTTAATGTGTGGCTAGGTATATGTTCATATTGATTTACTTTTTTTTTTGTGGCTGATTCATTCAGTGTTTCTCCTCTCCTGCCCATTACGTGGCTGCTTTTCACTCCTGGCTTATTAGGTTGACTGAGAGATAAAGCAATGGAAAGCTGCCAGCCTGGGAAATTATAAGGCTGCTTTTAGCTTCTCCTGGTGTATGCTCTGAAAAAGTTAGAGGAGGAAATAATGTCCTTCCATAAAGCTCACCTGAGATAACCCGCCATGTAAAAATGAATCCACAGAATGAAATACTGGGAAAGCCCAAGGATGCACAGAAGAACTCAGGCAGTGCTGTTGAGAGCAAGGTATCACTACTTAGAAGAAAGAGTTGCAGATCTTTTCTTTTCTCTTTTTTTTTAACTTCAACTTCAGAAAAGATACAAAGAAAGAAAAATAAAAGATTGATTCACTGGCTATGGCAAGCTGAAACCCAGTTCCTTTACTCTCTTCACAACCCTGTACAGATCTTCAGGTGTAGCTAGACCACTTATTTTAACTGACAGTGCAGCCCGTGGATTGAATTCCACAAGACCAGTGTGTCAGGTCTTCGTGGTTTTCACGGATTTTGTAGAAACCATGGACTGACTGACTCCTTGATACAACTGTGTGTCATTTGGGAACCTTCTCATCAGGAAGCCAGGTACCAGCAAAAATTTGCAGAGTCCTTTCGCATAGATGTCACAGAGAATGTTCTGAGTAAGTGTCCATGTTGACGCTTGAATTAAAAACAAACAAAACACCTTCAAAATGGTTACTCTTTATGAACAACATAAAATTCCCAACCTTGTCAGAATTCTTTTTTTCCTGCAATGCTGTAGACAGGTATTTCAATCTGCCAGCAATCGTATGCTCCATCCTCTTTTCTTATTCTTTCTGAAGATGTTTGTTAATGAACCTTCTTGAAAAGACACAGAGGAGGATAAAAGACCAGGGCACTGGGTGGAAAAGCAATACAGATTGGAAAAGGCAGAAAGCTGCTTTAATTCTTTCTTTTCCTGACCTCAACTCCCTTCAGTTATCTTTAAAAGAATGTTTAAAGCTGGCAGTGAAAACTTTTCTGCATTTAACTGTAATAATTAAAAGCAGCTAAGGTAGCATTCAGATCCAAAGGGAAACATTCTAACACTCATTTCAGCCACTGCTGGCCATGTGTATGGGGGTGGATAGGATCTTGAGTTCACAGGTGCCTTTTTGCTTTGATTTTTTTGGTCTGTTGTGCTTGAATTTCATGTGTTAAGATTCAAGGTCTTCATCAAGTGCCTGTAACTTACCAACTCTGGATTCTAAATGGGCACTAATGACTCCTCAGTAGCACCAAGCTGAGCTTTATTTGAGGATGTAGTTTTATGACTCTGCTAGTGAAGTGAAAGATGTGGGTTGGAAGAAAGAACTGGGGATGTGGGAAAAGTTAAGGGGATAGAATCTATAATGATTAGATCCTTAAGAAGTGGTACTGTACTTTGCCTGCTGCTTGCCATGTGGATCACCATCCCAATGGGATGTTCAGGCTCGACTGTTGCTGATGAGAATATAAACCCAGGAAGTATAGCATCCTGTCCACATCAGTGACTAATTCCAGCTATTTAAAAAGGACATAAAAAACCTATATGAATCTACTGATTCTGTAAGGCAAGGGAACTGCTGATGTGATATTCTAAATACCAAGATCTCAGTCGACATAATTCATACTCATTCACAGCCATGCTTTTCAGAATGGACTGTTGAAGTATCTTAAACACAGATTGAAACTGTTACAGGTGAATGTATTCTGTTTCTTCCAGGATAGATGGAGGTCACTGGTCTAGCTTCTGGTCAAGCTGAAATCCTGATTTAGTAGTATCTTAAGAGCTCAGTTTATTCCTATATGATCTTAGACCTGAAGAAACAAGAAGAGTGTAAAACACTTCTGGACAATGGTCACTAGAATATAGCATACAGCTAAAGTAGGGGTTATAAATAGGACCAGCCATGGGTTTTAGGAACAGGGAGTAGGGGACAGCATGTTCACAGCTTATTCTACTCTTATTAATCATCTAGAAATAGAATGAGGTTGTAGTCAAGAGGAGTGATTTAATTTCTTCTCCTGATCATTACGGCAGGTATGACTTGAGACAATAGAGAACTATTAAGGTTGCTCTGTCATACTACTAAAAAGAGAGCTGTACACAGTTGCTCACATTTATAAAATATACAGGGAACTCTGTCTCCAAAAGTTAAAATATAGAACCAACAGGCTACTTGCAGGAAGCTGCACTACTGAGGAGGTTTCAGGAGCAGCTTCTCTGTGAATGCATGGCAGTGCACTGCTTTTTAGTTGTCCTGTTATCCCTCAGCAATAAATCTGCAATTTGAAAATTGTGCATTGATCCTTTCAACCAGTGCACACAATACAAATCTGCTGAATAGCAGTTGAGACAAGGCAGTTCTGTAGGTTCTTCAGCCACTGAATCAGGAGGTTCAGTGTTTCTTAGGTACTGTGTCTTGTGTATGTTGCTAGCACTAGAGCCTGTGTCTTTATTGGACCATCAGCTTGCACCAATTGTTCCCTGTGCACAATTTATCATATAAATCACTGTTTAGGAAAAATCACAGCCCTCTCACCCACCTGAGTGGGTCCTACAAAGGCTTGATCTTTACAACACCAACATCCAAAAGAGTTTGGTCAGTCTAGTAGTGTTTCAGTAGATGCAGACAAGTCCCTTTAATTGCTGATTTCCTTCCACTACTCTCCAGCTGTTCCCTTCCCTGCTCCTCAAAAGGTTACACTTGTGGTTTTCAGGAGCTGAATGGCAGAACACTGAGCTTGCTGATGCACAGAGCAAAAAACTCAGCAGTTTATGGGCCAGCTTGGCCATGGCTTTGCCTCCAGGCTTGTCTGTGGCTCAGACCTGAGCTATTTCTCCAGGGAAGGTATCAGGTCAGATACAGGAGCAGCAGCAGATCTCAGGACCTCCCCTCTGATAAGGCAAGTACTTTCCTTTATCACAGCTGCAGAGGGATGCAGAGTTCTGTGGCTTTGCCCAGGCAATCCCTTCTGCTGCTCTTAAGCAGGCAGTGTGATGTGCTCTTTGCTGTCTTTTCCAGTGTCTCACACTTTAGTGCGTCTCCTGCAGACAAATTGCTGATCCACAGCCTGGGTAACAAAGACACAGCCCCTTTCCCTGTTCAACTACCTTGACATTTCCAATGGCAACGGCTGAGGGTGTGTGTGTGTGTGTTCATTTTATATGTGCACACTGATCATAAATTATGACTCACTAATTCCAAGGACGGCACCAGTGTCAAGTCACATCAGCTAAAATGAAGTCAGCCTCCCAAGATGCAGATAAATGTAATCTCAAAACACCAGAGGCTTTCTTTGCTGAGTCCCTATGCCAGTTATACTGCTTATGTATTTATACTGTAAAATACGTCAAGTAGGGATTACCTCTCCCTGCTGTGCTTTACTCAGCACCACGCATACTGCTGTCTCTTTATGCAACAATAATTAATAATAAATCTTCTAGTAATCTGGTTGCAACATCATCTTCAGACTGTTACTTCCACTTTGTGTGAGATAAAACAAACAGATGATTTTGAGACTCCTGAAACCGTGTTTTGGGTTTTTTGGCACTTCAGTATGGAAAGACTGGATTATGTGGCAGAATATGTTTTTGTGTCTGCTTTTGCTGTTACACTGCAGAAACTGAGGAATAACTTTTCTGAAGTTATGAGACTTTATATATAATCTCCTTAAGGCAGGAATCTTCTCACATAGCTATGTATTATCACACAGGCAGTGAAACTAAATAAATGCTAATACTTAGCTCTTCATGGTTACTGCAGGCAGAGGTGTAGGTTCTTGTAAACTGTTTAAACAGTACCTCATTAATCAGCAGTATTAGCCTTTTGTTAGATATAAGTGATACATAAACCTTTTCTGGGCCTCTATAAAATGGTTAATGCTTATGCTCATGAAGCAGTTGGATACCATACATTGCTCATGCATTTATCATAAAATATCAACTTCAATTAACCAGGCAGCTCCGAATATGGAGCTCTCCTGCCACCTCTTCTCCAACATTACACCTGGAGGCTTGGAGGTTTGGTTTCCATCCGACCCATCAGCCAGCACAGGCTGTTCTCCTCCTTGTTCCCCTTCTTACATTCTAAACTGTCCCATTTATGAAATCAGCAAGCTTGATAGATCCTGTTCACAAACAGTGCACATTTGCTTTGGCGTCTTATTTGCAGGGATTGTCAAATGCCATGTCTGCTTGCCTTGGATAGCTTTTTTTTTTTGTGGGAGAAGGCAAATTTGTGTATTTGGCTGGCTAGAAAGGGAAGAACTGCAATTCTGAATGTGTACATAACTGATGCTTAGTTACTGTTACACAGTCCTTCCTTGCGCACATGTTACATGTACCAGCACATAGGTATACAGACAGGGAGAAAACAGGAGAGAAAATGAATCTGACTATATGCAGAACTCTGGTGTAAAATTGCTGTCCTAATATACAGTTTGTAATGTAAGAAACTGTTATAACTGGAGTGAGGGTAAGGAACAGGTATTTCCAAAGCTGTGAGTGCTGTTTGTATTTGCTGATTAATTCCAAATGAGGGCAGAAGCTCTTAAAGGAATAATATAAAGGTACATTTTCTCTTTTCATTTAGAATCATAACATCCGAGAAGCATTTATTAGAAAAGCATCAACTCTATTTGCACATTTCTAAATAGACTATTAGAGCAACTGAATTTTAATTTTCATGTCTGTAATTTGTTAATATAATTACTGTACAATACTTAGGTGATTTCAGATCTTTCAATGTTAATTAAAAAGCTAATAACTTGAAAAGCTATAAATACTGAGGTAGAGGGGGTAGTGTTCCAGGCAGTTAATCCTTTATTTGTCATTTACTAGAGATCCTTTTGCTAGAAGGCTGGGCTTTATACTGAGGATAGCACATGGTGAGTCAACTCCTCCTTGCTACCTGACAGATTTTCCCACCATGCACAGACTTACCTGCCTATCTATGGATTGATACTTGTCACAGTGTGAAACAGTCCTTGTGTGGTTCCTTCTAAAGAACTTATCAGCTGGCCATGGAGGGCTTTTGCAGCTTGTTATGGGGGAACTATGAGAAACTCTTTGAAATGCTGTCAACCACATCAGGAGCAGTGATGTGTGTTGGTCAGAGGATGTCTCCTTGCAGCTTGTTGCTACCAGCAGTTGTAGGAAACACACTTTGATCACTTAGATCTGATCAGTAATCTGGTGAGTAAGTCTGATCAGTAATCTGGTCGGAACTGGCTGAGGTATTTACGTTTTCAACTTTGGGGAAAATTGTCATGGTGCCAAATTAAAAAAGGAAAGCCAATATTCAGAATTTCTTGGTGCAATATCCACTACTGTGAGTCTCCTGAAGCAACTCACTGGGGTTCCCAATAAACTGATAAAGTTCACTTTGCTACATCACTAAAGTTCATTACTACATTGGTGTAAATCTGCAGGCAATCATGCATGGGGTAATCACAGCTAAAGAGGAAAAATACTTACTGGTCATCATGCAGTGTCTCAAAGTAGCATAATTCATGCCTTATTCCTGCAAAGTACTTAAATTCTGGTAGTCTAGAATATTAATCACTTTTTCTATGCAGTATTTACTCTTTAGTATGGAAATGGAAGAAAGATTTTATTTAAATGTAGTGATCCTGTTTCTAAATTAACATTGTCTGGATGTAGCCTGGTTTTAATAGAGTGACTCGTGATCTATTCTGGTAGGGGAGAAAAATGCCTTGCGTTAAACCTATGGTGGTCTGGTGCTGATTGTTTTAAATGTTCTGAAATAAGACATCTGTTTTAACAGCAAATGGACTTGCTCTGCAGTTACATAGATGAAGCACAAACAAATGAGGCTGTGCTACCTCACAGAAGGAAAAGCTGTGTTTTAAATTCTAATCATACAGTAACATTATGCTAGATAACATACACAGCCAGACACACACACACACACACACCACAAAGCAGCTGCGATTGAGGCAGATCTTTCAAACAAGCCAACAAGACAAATGCTGGAACTGGGAAACGACATTCCCTCTTACCAAAGACAATGCTTAATGGTGTACCTCAGCGTTGTTTCACCACGTAGTCATTTACCTAACAGAAATCATTAATTCTGCCCAGCATTTCTGAAGAATAGCTTGATGATGAGCTTCCTAAAAGGCACTCAAAGGAAGCGCTGCTTTCTGCAGTGGTTTCAAATTGTTTAGTGTTTGTCAAACTTGAATTGCATTTGAAGGATACATTGTGAGTAATGGATTCTCCTGCTATTTACACATGGGCAAGGCTGCACAGCCATTCCGTGCTGCAGTTTATTGCACTGCATTATGTATGAGGTGGTTTTGCAAGCAGATACATAAACACAAAAGGGGGGAGGGAGGAAAGAAAAGACAAGAAAGCAGATTCGTGTATTGTCCAATATACAACTGTTAGGAATAATTTAGAAAACTTTAAAACACTTGTGTGCAAATATTTGGAACTGTAGCTCTGAAATGAGTTATTTACTGCATGTTTAGCAGAGAACACGGTAGCTTTACCATGAAGCAACTCCTCCTCCTGTTGGAATTAGTTTATATCTACTGCACTGCTGTTACATGACATCAACAATCCCAACAGCTTTTATTGAGAAAGTCACATCCTAAAAAGAGCTATGTTTTTCATTTCTCATTGCTTTAAGGGGATTTTAGGTGCTAAGTCCATTTGTAAACCTGCTGTTCAAACTGTTAAGGTGTAGGTGTGTAGCTAGTAAGAAATGCCAAATGGCTAAAAATCGCCCACCATGCACTGATTTTCAACAGGCACTAGAGTATGCTCTGCTTAGGGATTTATCAGTAAATCCTAAAATACCATCTAGGTAGTCAAGTAACTGTGCTATTCTTCTGTGACCACTAGCAGGAGATGTTTAACACCTCACAGAGCTGGATTTTCCCAGTCTGACTATGTTTCTTACTGAGTAACACTTAGTTGATCCAGAGAGGCCTCATTCAAGTCAGTTCATTCCCTTAGTAAAGTCAACCTATGTGTAATGGCTAATGAGAGTCACTGCTCACCCATGGGAGTCCACAGAGCTCAATCTGGCACTGCAATAAAACTAATCAGAATAAATTATTACTTCAAGTGAGGAAGGATGTTGGAATTTGGCTCTTTATCACTAGTAGCATTACTGCCTTGGAACTTGGCATCTGCATAGCTGGGAATCACCACTGTGCTGACTACAAGACATTGGCATCTTGTCAGTACAGCTACTTGGCTTTGAGAGTATCATCTACCTTGGAAGGGTTCATTCCTATTTCTTTAAACCTCCCAAATGCGGTGCTGAACTGAAGGTGATTGTAGCTTTCCTGGATGAGCTGTCATGAGAGCAAAAGGAGATACTGCACATTGCAAACAAGAGGTAATATTTACACATTTTTTGTTTGAATATGAAATCAGATGTCAGAATCTGTGATTTTACCAGGAGACTGTCTGAACATGAACATGTTGTCTGTGTATAAATTGTTTATTAGTTCTGGAACAAGCTAACTAATGAGCACTGCCTTGGTACAGGAGTCAGAGAAGCTTTTCATAGGAGATTGAAAGGGACCCAACAGCCATTGCAATGAAAGACACGAAAGATGCTTATCCGAAGATACATCCCTTATAGCACATGATCTATCCTAAATATCTACAATATTTTTAGAGGCTGTTTCAATTTATCACCCAGCATACTGTATTATTACTTGATGCACTTAGAGTTCTCTGCTTCGCATGAGACTCTTTGAGATCTGAGCATGTATACAGCCCTTTATAACAATTAAGTCTGTGAATGACATGACAGATGCCAAAATGTTGCTCTATGATTTGTGTAAGATGGGTAGAGTCATGAAATACCTTTCCTGCACTCACTGATTCCCTTTGGCAGGATTAAGCTTAGAAGCTGGGGTATTACTCCTTTCCCACATCTGAATTAGACAATTCACATTTCCAGACCATGCTGCTCCTCCTAACAAAGGAGCAAAGAGAGAACTCAACGGCCTCATGTGCAAGCTCTAATTCAGATCTTCATAAGCTTCTGGGACTATTTATCCTCAAATACTGTGTCCTTAACTTGGCAGGAGAAATAAACCTAACCTGCCCAAAACATTTCTAAACTTTACATGGCAGGTTAGACCCCTCGCAGTGCTTCATCCCTTCTGCAGGTTGGAATTACTGCTAATATCCTTTAAAAATACTAGTCCATCATAGAAATAGATTAATTCTAGGCAGTGTTAATATTGTACACAAGAGCATGAGGATTGATAATCCTTGTAATCTCTTATCTAAACATAGAAGAGCTGCATATGCTGTTCATATATCACTGAAATCAATCATTATAGGGGCAGACAGGTAATTGGGAAGCAAGCTCCTACTTATGCCAACCAAGAGAGGATAACAGCCTTCAATGGGTTTTTGCAGAAATGATTCTCGGTCTCAGTTTTCAAACTTCAAAATCTAAAAAGAGTCACCTACAACCCATGTGTGAGCACTTAGATAGGCAGCATGACTTTCAGAATGGAGAAAACCTTCCATTCCCCACAACTTCGAAGAGCCTAAAGCTTATCCATTGCTTCAGGTGGAAAGACCTAGGAATGTGGGGTTGCTGGGGTTTGCTGTTGATTTCTTGGTACCGAGCTGTGAGGAGAGTGGTTCAGAATTGTACATCCTGGTAACCAATGAAGACCAGCTGTGTCTGCATGGCTCTAAGAGTAGAATCAGGTTTTAATTAACATTTCTTAAGTCCTTTGAAATGTTAAGGCTTAAAACAATTATATGACTGCACAGCTCTATAATTTTTTTTAACACAAGTCTTGTAAAGGGGATCTTGGAGCATTTAAGAACAACTCTGTTTACACATTCAGCCAGATGAGGATAGTCAGAAAGATTCAGTAATTAGAAAGAGTTTGTTACTAAAAGCTCCTCCATGTATTAAACATTAACAGAATGTTTTTAACTATGAAATGAATTAGACCTAACTAAAGTGTTGTATGAATCAGCAGTATTAACTCTCTGATTTTTAGATTAGTTACATTCATTTTAAATACTGTTTTCTGCCAGGAAGAGACTAGTAAATACATAATATTAAAAATTGACTGTGCCTCATTAGAACATTGAGCAAAGAATATACTGCTTTCATTATTTTTATTTGGTTTTGGTAACTCATTGTAATCCACAACTTTCACTGAGTTTGCTGGGATTTATCTTCTTTTACAACAACACTAATAATTATTTTCTTCTAGTTTTTATTACTTCATAATACAAATGAAAGAGGTTTCCATTACTCAGAGAAGCACAGTTTAGTTCTGATTAGAAACCTACAGAGTTGGCAATGGTCCCACATCTCTACATAACATTATGCATGTTCTCTATGCCCCTCCATATGGTCAACCCCGATCTGTGTTTTCCTACTTGTAGAACAGCAGTTATCAAGGCTTGAAGTTTATCTGGGGTTTTTTTTGTCCTGTATTTATTTGGTTTGTTGGGGTTTTCTTACAAACTGTGGTCAGGATCTTGGTCTTGCAAGGAATTTGTGTGCAGGCAGATTTGTGGATCCATCCAGCATCCATGAAGTGTGAAATACAAACCGGTATGTGCCATGTGTCATCTGAATGCTGTGGGCTTGGGCAGAAAGGGCTGGTTGTCTGTATGAGTGTTGAGGGTTGTGACCCCAGCTTTTTGCATGTAGGGTGAGCTGACAGCTTGGGAGTAATGGAAAAGCAACAGAAGAAATATGGGATTTTTACTTTTTGTTTTACATCCTGCCATAGTGTCCTGGGTTTAGCTACAGCAGGCATTTTTCTCCTTCTCAGTAGCTGGTGCAGTGCTGTGTTTTTGACTTTCAGTCTGGGAACAATGCTGATAACACCGATGTTTTTAGTTGTTGCTAAGTAATGTTTACTCTGACCAAGGACTTTCTCAGTCTCATGCTCTGCCAGGGAGGAGGGGAAGCCAGGAGGAAGCAGAGGCAGGACACCTGACCCAAACTGCCCAAAGGGCTATTCCATACCACAGCACGTCATGCCCAGGATAAAAACTGGGGGGAGTCATCCAGAAGCCCCAGATCGCTGCTCAGGTCAGGCTGGGTATTGGTCAGTGGGTGGTGAGCGGTTGTGTCCTCTTGTCTTGTTATTCCTCTTATCATTATTATTATTGGCTGTAGCAGCAGTGGTTTGTATTATACCTTAGTTACTGGCCTGCTCTTATCTCAACCTGTGGGAGTTACATTCTTCCACTTCTCCTCACCATCCCCCCAGAAACGGGAGGAGTGAGTGAGCGGCTGCGTGGTTCCAAGTTACCGGCTGGGCTTAAACCACGACAGATAGTAAAGCTCTCCTTTTAACAGGCCATGTGTTGCATCTCTGCTGCTGCATATTGCCTTTACTCTCTTATAACTCACAGCAAGAATGCAAATCCTTTCTTCCTTAGTATTGTAGTATTTAAAAAAGTGCAAACAAAAAATCTTGTGTATGTTTGAAAATTATTTGAAGGGTGTTTGAATGAGTTACAAGGTTTTAAGCTATTGCACAGTGTGTTAGAGTTTGTTTCAGAGTTTCTTTGTAGATACACAAAAGCTTTAAGGCTCTGGAAACAGACTGAATCCCTCCCCTTTCTGCAGATGCTGTCCTCTTCCCTCCCTCTCTACTCTCTTATTGCTTTCTATAACCTCAGTAGAAAACTCACTAAAGAGAAGTTGTCTTTTTCTGGAAATATTTACATGCTATTCAACACAGCAGAGTCCTGATTTTAAGATAAGGTCTTCAGATGCCACCTTAATGCTAGTCGATAAATAACCATCCCTAAAAATACCTTCGGACATGAATCTTGATTAAACACCAGCATCTGGGTCTGCTGCAAAGTTTGCTTTTTAAAGATGTTCAGCTTTAGTCCAACATAAACTTTTTGATCTATTACAGAATAACTACCTCCTACCATGAAAGCAATTCAGCCTTTTCTGTCCAGATATGTGCTTCTCTCTTCCAGGACACTGCAGGGAAGTTGGAGCACCAGGGCAGTAATTTCATGTTAATTTACTACTTGGGATGTGAAAAAACCCCAGATGAAATTAACATCAAATATCCTCTTCCTTTGCGTTCTGATTTAAGACAGCGCTTGGCTAGGAGAACTGGAAGGGGGCTTTGGTCTCTACATGTGTTCGGGTTGGCACAGGAAACTGCTGTGGTTTCACGGGGTGACTGTAGGAGCCGGCAGTTCCCTTTTACTTAGATTAGGGCTGTGGCTGAGCATTCCACGTTTCTCAAGGACTTAAGCACCTCTGAAGGTAATGCACATGCAGGCACCCTTGTACTTATGTAGAGGATTTTGCACTTCTTTTTAAAATTACTGGTTAATTGATCATAGTGCTGGTTTAATCTCTTATTTTCCCCATCTGTGTTGGATGCTAAAAGCTGCTTGTAAATGCATAGCCATCAAAACCATTAATACTTGTCAGACTTTAAAACATGTAATCTCAAGCTAAGTATGGTCTTATTTTCTTATTTAGAAACCATATTCTTTATGAAAGAGGCCCTTGCATAAATTTTGGTTCTCTTGTGTACAAAATCACACATGATTACTTCAGCAATTAGACGCCAACACGAAGAGGGAGAGCAAGGCACTCCTGGGAGTGACTTAGAGTGCAGTGCTTCGCAAGATGGGGCTGTTAAAGTAAGGTTGAAGGCTGAGAGCTGTTAAATGCAGCAGGTGTGAATTACTGCACTGTAATTTGCAGGCTAGTGTGTCCTATTAGAATTACAAAATAGCCCCATGCAAAGATTGTTTAAAGATGCAAGGGCAAATAATCAGACATAAATGGGGCACACTTCAGCTAAGGATCACAAAGTTTTAAACAGCAATTAGGTACTGCATCAGAAAAGTGAAGAAGAAAACAGAAAAGGGTTATTTTAAATTAATTAAAATCAAATATGAATGCATTAAAATGTTTACTTCTAGTTGCTTTGTCAGTTAGACACTGTATTTGCCTGTCACGATCTCTGCAGAACTCCCCTGCTCATTCTTCTCCTAATGGCACCTCATTCCAGTGCAGAGGGAGCTGAAGTCCCTATAATAACAGGGGTTTGATCATCCATGTTTTAGGAGCTTTCTCACGAGGATTAATCTATTATATAAATGACTGAAGCAGAGGCACAGTATTCCTGTTTTGAAAGGGATGCTCTAGTTTTGAGTACATAGCTTTAATACTCACAGAATTCACTGGGGTCTGCATTTATCCTTAGCCTCCAAAAATCAGACTGCTCCATTTCCCATTAAAATGTTAAACCTGTGGGCTAATGACAGGTCAGTCATTATCATTACATATACAACCTGAAAAACCAAAGCCACCCCTTCTAAAACCAAACGTGCTGATAGATCCAAGCACATTCCTATTGTTATAAAACCACTCAAATTCCATCAGATGGGCTCTCAGTAAAGAGTAGTTAGTGGTTTGTTTAAGAAAGGACAATTGATGAGTGCTTACTGTGAAAGAAGGGCTGGGATGGAGGCTGAGCTCACGAAGAACTAAATCAACTTGCAGGTTGTGCGTCTGTGCCAAGCAAGCAGAGAAGCTTGGTGCGATCTAATGAGCTCAACAGCTGGTAGGTGTCAGTGTGCAACAATACCATAAGAAAAGCTGATTTGATGTTTTGCCTCGTGGGAGATTTATATTTAAAACACATATTTGGATATTTATGTTCTCCAGAATGTTTCTCTAAAAAAGGTCAAACAAATGTGACTGAACAGTAGCATCATTTCTGAGTCTGGGTTTTTTTCTGGCAAGTCACACTGTTGGCAATTTGCAGGGTTTGTAAATAAACCAATATGTATCAATTTAATCTTTTCATTTACTTAGCATATGGTCCAACCATGAGAAATACTGGCATCTTTGGCTCCTTTTTGGGTCAGAGGATTTGAATTTGTTATCATACATCCAAAATGATCCTGGTCCTTCACTGAGGTTATATTTCCTTTTCTATATACGGAATGTACTATTCTATATAGGGAATGTACAACTGACAATATTTGGAAGTCCCCTGCTTTTCTTCAGTGTTTATTTGGGCTAAAAATCTGTATCCTGAGAGCACTGGAAAATGTATCTTTTTCTAACTGAAATTTGGTGGCAATCCTCAATCAGGCTCCTTTAAAGGCATCTTTCTCTGAGCACTGCTGTAATAAGCTTAGTAACATGCCCCAGATTAGATTTCTGTTACGGTTATTTGGGGCTATTTCAATACTTTTACAGAATTGAGTCATCTCTTGCAACGATATCACTAATTAAACCCAAGATGAGCAACTGCTTAAGCAGCTTGGTGGGTATGATTGCAGAGTTACTCAAGCACATGTTACAGCATATGCATCCTCTAGGAACTTCAGATGAATAGAAGTTGTGAAGCTATCGAAGAACGAATGTCAAATTCCTCAAGCAAAAGCCTGGCTGAACTCTGATGCCCATCTGAGATTCTAAAAAGGTGTCCAAACTTCAAATAGAAAAGACTGTTTGCTATGAGGATTGATTTAATTATGTCCCTCTGGCCAATTCATAGGGATACTGCTGCAGCCTGCTACTCTGGGGTGTTTTAACCTCTGTATCTGACAAAAGAATTTGAGCAATGACTCATACTAAGAAAGACAATGTTGTCATGGGAAGCTGAACAACCCTTTAAAATCACAGTTTTGCTCTACCCTATGTCCCTTGTGCTCTGCATTTCTTCAAGTTTATCTCACAGTGCACATGGCAGGCTTTTATCTCCAAAACCTAGCCAACAAGTTGGTGCCATTTTACAATTCTGCATCCTTCATCAGACTGGCATTTTCTGGTGGACACCCAGGAGCTAGATCTCTATAAGAGGGACATAATTTCCCCACATATAAAGGTTATAAATTACATTTAAAGCACGTTCAAAGGCAGGAGGATTTAGTCAAGTACAAGTAGCTGAAAGCAACAGTAGTCATGGTGCCTACATCTCCAGACAAAAAATGTGAACACTAATTGCTCTCCTTCAAGAAATTACAACACACCTTAATTGGTGTTTCGGCTCTACAGGAGGGTTGGTAAATAAGGACATCCAAGATTCTCCTTATTCTGAAGTTTTCGTGATTTCAGACTGCCGGAATTCATTACATTAAGTTACAAGTCAAAAGACAAGAAAAATGGAAATAATTTATTATCTTCTAAAATAAACCTTCTGAACTGGTTTTATTTGCTTCAAGCTTATGTAAGTTTACCACTATTTCTGCAAGCATTCTTCTTAGAATTATTACAGCATTTGAATAACTGTCCTCGTCACCGCAGGTCTGAATCTACCTGTCAAAATGAACCAAAAATCTTGTGTAAGCCAAGATGTTAAAAAGATTTTCCTGTAGCCAGAACTTTGGAATTCTCTGTTCAAGAATCTACATGACTGAAGAGCATTTCAGAAATGGATTAAAAATATCAGCTGTTCCAGTTATCAAAATGACATCAAATTCTTCTTGTGGATGCAGATGTACCCACTGCACTCACACTGCAACTCTGGGTTTTATTTGTTTTCTATTAAGCCCTTTTTTTCTCAAGTGAGATATAAAGGCACAAAAAGCCTTTTAAAGGAATGCAAAATTTATGCTTAAGGTAATTGAAAACAACGTGTGGTTTTCTGCATTTTTGCGTGGTCACTGCAGGACAAAAAGGCTCTCTTGAGTCTCTGCACTTGTGTCACTGCTGTAAATTCTCGTATCACCAGCATTAGCTTAACACAACATGACTGATCTAATTAGACACGATGTGTCTCAGCAGCTGCATGCCAGCCTGGAAACCCAAATAGGCCTTTTCAGGTGATGGCAGCTTTATATGTTCTGTCCACCCACAGCAGCTGATTAAAAACGCATGTATTTTCAACCTTGAAGCTGAACACATGGTGCTGGATGCAGGCAGCACTGAGCCCCATGGGACCTGCCGTGGCCAGGGACAGCATGGCTGGGAATTCAGGTGCATCTAGTTGGGCATCTACATAGAGATTAAGCACAACAATGGGCACATCCACCTGGCACTAGTGGCCCAGCCCCTCGTGAAGACCGTTTTCCAGGGACAGACAGCAGCAGCAGCAAGACACACACCATGAAGGGAAGTTTCTCTATCAAGAACTCTGAGTCCTCCGAAGGCATCTGCATCCTGGTCACCAAGGATGTCTTCCTCAGGCTGCAGGACACCAGCTGCTAGAAACTGGAGCTTTGATCCTATGGGGCCGCCTTTGAGATTAATGGGAGCAAAGTGTTTGGTCTTCTGAACTGGAAGAAGCAGCTGAGAGTGCTCAAGATGGTAAACAGCATATCCAAGTGGTGGAGCTGTGGGAGGAAGAAGTCACCGGTGTGGAAGATGTCATCTAGCTAATTGAAACAGGTAGCAAGTGTCACATGTTGGTAGGACCTCTGCCAACATTCACTCCTCATGGAGTCATGTCATCTTCATGCTCAACAAGAGAGGGCATTTGTATGCCAAGTTTTCCCTGATTGATTTGGCTGGGAATGAGCGAGGAGCTGACATCTCCACTGCAGACAGGCAAAAAAAGCTGGAGGGGCTGTTAATAAAAGCTTCTTGTCACTCAAGGAGTGTATCAGAATATTGGGACATATCCAATGTCCACACACTGTTCGGGGCTACTAAACTCACCCAGGTCCTGATGGACTCATTTAGAGGGAAAAATTGTCACTCTCCAGGAATGAGATCCAGCAAGCACACCCTTAACACCCTATGATATGCCAGTCATGTGAAGGAGCTGATGGTGAATTAAAATTCCCTTGGACAACCCTGTCAGGAGGTATTCAGGTTCCCACTTCACTGGAAAGATGTGAGGAAACTAAGGACTAATCAGAACTGTTCCAGGACAGCTAAGTTCAGCTATTTCAAGCAAACAAGGAAGTGTCACCCCCGTTGTTTACTTTCAGTGCTGTGGGAGGAAACACAGAAGAGAAAAATGTGGATGAGAAAATGCTTATGGGGAAGCATTGGGAATCTCTGTGAGGGTTGAAATTATTCTCAGAAATGGCTGGGAAAAGAGACTACAATGCAGATTTTAATGCTGTGCGGTTTGAATCAGTCCTGGGTCAAACATTTGGCACGCTGACCAACTTCCAAGAAACAGTGAGATCATTACAGTCAGCTCTTTGCAAGGAAGAACAGGGCAGTACCCAGAGCTGCATAAATTGATCCTGTGCACTGTAAGCTGTGCCAGAGACCCTGGACCATGAAACTACTGTGAAATGAAAGCTGTTATGATGCCTCTGTGTCAACTGCCCAACAACTCAAATGCTTAAAAAGTCTTAAGTAGTGTCTGCAGGGATATTCTGGTTGGGGTTTTCTTCTGGAAAATAGTAGGTCAGACAAGTAGAAAAACATTACAGTGTTGTTGACAGGTATTTTTCATTGTAGAAAGTAAAATCATGCAGTTGTGAGGATCTAATCTGTAGGAAAAGGTAAGAATTTACATAATTCTTGCTGTATCTGGGGTTTCCTCTTCATCCCTGTAAAATATACACATATATATGTTCACAAACACAGGTATGTATGTACATCCATAGATGGGGCCTGCCTCAGGGTTGTATCAAACTGCACCAAAATGAGAGTCAGGGTAGGAGGTATTTTGAGTGATTTAAAAAGGCATTAAGAGAGCAAAGCACTGTAATTTCTGAGCATGAAGCATTTGGGAAATGAGGGTTATTTTGTCATGGCATAAGCAGTGGCTTTTTTTATAGTATCAGCTCACTTTTTCCCCCCTCTTCTCTCTTTCTTAACTATGTTCTTATGAGACATTAAAGGCAAAAGGTGCTAGAATATGCCTTCATGAAAATCAGACTAAAGATCATGACAATTCCATGACCAATTCCAGGGAGAAGATACACGTGCAAGAGTTTTACAGAGGGAAGAGTTAATGCCCTGTATCAGATGTCAGATGACAGGAGACTTCCCAGATCAAAGGGTCAACAAAACACCACCTGATGGTGTGTATCGGTGAGATAGCAGCACATCCCAGACTGCCACAGCATCCTGGATGGGAAACACAGCAAAAACTGCTTTTGGTAGAGAGATTCATGCATCAGGCAAATATCTATGCTTATTATTCAATTTGGAAATTAATTACTATAAAATAGTGAAAGGATAACAAATAAGTGGAAGAAATTAAGCTGTATAAATCATTAATTGGTTATAATATCCTTCCATCTCTTCATGCTGTCTGAGCTCTCTCTGGCTGTTGGTCCCATCCACCAGTTTCTGCTAGTGAAAAATTCAAACATCTGATCTGAGCTCTGAAGAACAGCTTTGACAGAGTTTATGAAGCCAGAAATCTGGTTTTGGTGATGAAATTATGAGACACCAAACATTGTTTAAATGCTGGTCATCTCCTAGTCACAATATGCCAGGTTTTTCATCTTCAGTGAACTTTACAGGCATTTATTTGGTAATTATTTGTTTTGATATTCCTGGTTTCAGCAGCTCATGGTTTTCAGAGGTGCAACGAGACTACATAGTTACTACGTGCCAGATGAATGTAAAAGTGTGTTGCTTCTAGTGGGGATTTACCATCAAAGGTGTTTCTCCTTTCTGAAAAGAAGCTTCTTTGGCATTCCCTCCTTGGATTCTTGTGTTTGAGGTGCTGGACATAGCAGGGCAGTAAAGTGCAGGTACCCCACCATAGGGTACAGTGTGTGCAAGCACACTGGCTTCATGGTCCCTTGCCTGGTAGTATCTTGCGTGCTCCTATTTTACCTGGGTGTAGGAAGTGTTTTCCACACAAGGGATGTGATAGATTCAGTCTTTTGGCTGCCCATGGTCCTTACTCCAGGTCAAAGTTCCTGTCGTTCACATGCTGTGGCCATGTGTTAGCTATAAATCACGAGCATGAGATGTTCTGGCAAAAAAGGCTATGAATTAATTGAGTTGGGCACAGTTCTAGAAACACAGTTTTAATGAGCTGGAACAAAGTCATACCAGGGTGGGATGGTTTGTAGTGAGTAGGAAAATGAGTTTTATTCTCTCTGTGTTTATACTCACACATTCAGGAGGCTGTTTGCAACTGAGCTCAGAAGGTGACTCATGAGCACACCCTACTGCTTTCTAAAGCAGATGCAAAATGATTTCAGTAAATTAGCCTTTTCTTCCATTTTTGTGGTTACGTGAAGTGTTGATTAACCTCTTTTTCCTCTTGGATGATCTTCATTTACGTTTTCTTTTGTTTTCTAAACATAAATCTGGTGTACGTAGACAATGCGGAACCGTATCTTCCCATTACCTTGATTTTAAGCACGACTTCTGCCTGGTTTCCATGAGCCTGTAGCCACAAAGCAACCCCTTTTATTCTGGGTTTGGAAATGTAGTTTAAGCATGTTTACATGTGTTCACAGAGCCTGATCCATGAAGGTTCACAGAGTCAATGAAAATTCACTCTGATTTTTACCCATCAAGGCATGCCTTTGTAATGAAACCAGATAAGTGTGCTGGGGTTTAGGCTTACATTGCTCTGGTGACCATGAATGTTCAATTAAATGAAGATCCATAATTAATTATAGCGAGGTCAGCCATTCACTTACCCTGTTAAACAACTGAAACACTTTTATGGGATCCATTTTTGTTTATAAATGATTGTAGCTGAATGAACAAGAAAAGCAACCATTGTATAAACAGAACCTGGCTAATCTAATCATTTAATGATGGATAATTAACCATAGATGCTGCTATTCTATTATGCTGCAAGGATTTAAATCTTTTCTCTTCCTACCTGTGTTGTTTCTAAGGGAGATCTCATTCCTAGTGAGACATTATACTTAGGAGGTCTACACCCTTCACCCCAATACTTCGTATGCCTCTGCTTATATACATATACTCATATATACTCAGAACCTCCACTATGAACAAGTGATAGTAGTTCCTCTTGCAAAGACTGACATATATACACATTGGTCTAATTTTCCAGCTGCTTCCTTCCTAGTTCTGAGCTTGGAACACCTTTGGCTGTAAAATATAGTCTTATTTTCCAAACTTCTCTTGGTTTTGCCACTTAATTCTGTCAGAGCAGCACTGCAGTGCCTCCACAGCTTGATTCAGTCTCTGCTCAACTCCTTGCTAGGTTTCCTCATTGCTTGTTCCAACCTGTGCAGTCCTCAAACATTTGAATTTCCCCAGTCTAAAGCAACTGAATGCCCATATGCTCCCTTGAGCAGTCAGGACAGTTCAACTCATAATGTGTCAGCTGGAAAAGAAAATTGATTCATCCATGGCTTTTTTTAAACATTCAATTGCTTTGTCTGCTCTCACATCTACTTGCCTTCCCATCTACTTGCTTTCCCATCTACTCCTCCCATTCAAACTGCCTTTCTAGCTGTGAATCTCCATACCAAGCAGTCAGCAGTCATATTGTTTTATGGATCTTATAATTTTTCCTTTCAAAATCTCTGCCAGCATTGCCAGCTTGCATGTCTCACAAAATGTAGTTTTATTTTCATCCCTCTTGTACCTTCTAGAATGATTTAATTGTCATCATCCTGCTTTTGGGAGGTTTAATTAAGCTTTTAGACTTCTTGGTAGCAGGAAAAAACCTTGGAAATGTACGATCTAAATGTTTCTAAGGTGGAAAAAAATATTTATGAAGTTAATCTTGTGAATTTTGGAACCAGAAATGGGCTGTTTAAAAGCTTGACTTTGGCGGTACAACTCTGCTTAAACCTGGCTCAGGCACTTGTGGTCAAGCCTGTGCAGTGTAACCCCTTTCTTCAATACCTCTGATAACCAGGTGGTTCGTTGACCATTTGAAAATATCGTTATTTGGCTCTGTGTCTATGGAAGTCCAGAAAACCCACAGCTTGATGTGGTTTTGGGAGAGCTCAGGTGGGGCACACAGCCCCAAAGACAGGAGGTGGCCCCATGCTGCTGTAGGAGGCTGGGAAAGCTGGGTGAAAGAAGCCAGGCACAAGACGTGCTAGTTGTGTGACAGGGAACAAGTGAGGTTCAACCCCAGCAGGAGACCCGAGATTCCCAAACTGCAGCATCTGGAGTTTCCAGTTCAGTTCTGAGGTGTCAGTCAAAATGGGAGCTGGAATGAATGGATCCAAATAATCTGTACCCTGCAAAGACAATCTGGGAGAACAAGCCACCTTCTGGTACTGCCTCTGCAGCAGGCAGTATGCAATTTACTCAATTTAGCATCAAGCAAGCATGGCTGAATTTAGCCTTGTATTTTGGGCTTTATTATTATCTGAGTATTACAGCTCAGCCTGCTATCATGAGGCTAACTCACTAGGTTTTATTCAGATCTTTCTCTGGCTTTCTGCTCAGACAAAGCCCAAGGCAACTGGGATTTTCCAGAGTGGAGAATGACTGTTGTCGCTAATAATAGCTTTAGTCAGCAACATATGTTTGGTGATGCACATCAATATTTGTACTTTCACAGATGTTAAGATTGTGCATTTTCAATGTCATTGTGTCCAGGAGCATGCTTTGTCTCCATATAAAAATGCATGTCAAATATCGAGTTTTTATACCTACATTTCCCAAGTGTCAGCCTGTGGCTGACATTCCTTGTGCTCTCAGGCCATGTTACATTGCAAGCCATAGCATTCCCTACCTCATACCACGAATCTTTGAAATATGCATCTCAGCTATGATTTACAAGGCATTTGTATAATTTTCCTTTTATTTTTCTACAGAAGTGGGTTATGCCTCGTATGGTATGTTGAAAGACATTACCTTTAGAAGCAGTTCACGGGGTATTTTGCCTCACTTTAACACTGTCCTGGGTTCAGCTACAGCAGGCATTTTTTCTCCTTCTCAGTAGCTGGTGCAGTGCTGTGTTTTTGACTTTCAGTCTGGGAACAATGCTGATAACACCGATGGTTTTAGTTGTTGCTAAGTAATGTTTACTCTGACCAAGGACTTTCTCAGTCTCATGCTCTGCCAGGGAGGAGGGGAAGCCAGGAGGAAGCAGAGGCAGGACACCTGACCCAAACTGGCCAAAGGGCTATTCCATACCACAGCACGTCATGCCCAGGATAGAAACTGGGGGGAGTCACCCGGAAGGCCCAGATCGCTGCTCGGGTCGGGCTGGGTATCGGTCGGCGGGTGGTGAGCAATTGTATCCTCTCCCCTCATTATTTCTCTTATCATTATTATTATTGGCTGTAGCAGTAGTGGTTTGTATTATACCTTAGTTACTGGCCTGCTCTTATCTCAACCTGTGGGAGTTACATTCTTCCACTTCTCCTCCTCATCCCTCTGGGAGTGGGGGAAGGAAGAAGATGGGGAGTGAGCAAGCGGCTGCGTGGTTCCGAGTTACCTGTGGGGCTTAAACCACAACAAACACTAGAAGGGATATGTGATGGAAACAGTGTTGTTATCCCTTGGTTTGTTCCTTGAAGTTTTCTCTTGTTTCTACTTCTGTGTTGAGTCATTCTTCTTCTGGCCTCATCATCATTTCCTGAGCAAGAGACTGGGATGCGACATGCTTGGAAATGATTTCAGGTGAAGAGGAAAAAACCAGAAAGCTGAGATATATAGATCCTGTTTACATGGAAAACTTTCAGGATCTGGGTAAAAAAGCACAGGAATATTTAAATCTGCATCACAGTCTTGTCCAAATAGCAAGCACCAGGCTTGTCTGCAAGCTGGAAAGAAAATTCCTGGCAATTCTCTTGGCTGCGTGTGACTGGATGCAGGGAGCTGCCCTCATTGTAATACTGGTTTATTACTGAGTAGGTGGGATCAAATCTGCATGGTAAAGGTTTGGCATTTACGTACATTAACATTGGCAGGCTTTTTTTAAAGAACACCTATTCACATGTGCAATTCAGATGTCCTCTATCCAGAAATGATAACTGCTCTTCTTCACATTCTGGATGAAAGAGGTTTGATGAATATCTACCATTGTGGCTTTTCTTATTTTTGTAGGCATAGGTGTTGCTTCTTTAATCTCTATCTTCCTAACTCATGGTAAGAAGAAAACAATGAGGAGCCTCCTCCTGCTGGGGACTGGCTGGGGCCAGGCTGATGACAGCATCATGCATCAAAACACTTGTCCTCTTTTTCTGACTAAATCAGAAAGAACCATTTTGCTTCTTGTGTTATGGCTACAAACAAGCTCCTGTAACCACCAAGCACAGACGTTTTCTCTCAGTGGTCTCTGTTCTTGATTTTGAGGAACAGAGTGGTAGTTGCTGAACAGCTGCTGTTAATGACCTGTCTCTGTGTTGCCTCTGTGTCTTGTCCTGAAATTGATGTTTAAACTCATTCGTGTTTGTTAGACTTCACTGGTTTTGCTCATCACCTGGGAGCTGGCTCTGCACAGGCCTTGCTTACAGCTGAGCAGAAGGGTACCGTGCTGGTCTGGGGTTTCTTCTGTTGTTTGCAGTCTCATTTTCACGTTTTTATACCCATTTCAAGCAGCGTTAAGAACCTCTTGAAATAGGACATCAGTGCTCAAACTTTGTTTGGATACTTATTCCCTCCTTCTTCAGACTCTTCCTATCTTTTGCTGCTGTGGGATGTTGTCTGTGATGCTTCTCTCTCATTTCTTGTCTCAAGAAACTACTGCTTATAACCTGGTCCTTCCCTTTTGGCAAGTCCATATGTACCATCCTCCATGGAGTCGTTCTGAGAAGAGTAGATACATCACTCTCCCCTTTGAAAGGAAGAAGTTTAAGCAGAAATGTTTCCGTTTCTGATATTTCCTCAGTTAAGTTTGCCTTTTTCTTTATCTCACACTCATGGTAACTTTTGGGTAGTGGTGCTATTCTTGTGTAGCCAATTTGCATAAAGCTGCAGGAAAATATCTTTGTTTAAACTAGCTTTTAAAATCTTTTAGACCTTTTGTGTTTAACTTGATGGTTGAAAAACCACAAGGAGGTGCAGGATTCATGTTTAAAATGTATCATGAGTCAGTGAGTGCCCTGGCTTTTCACTTTTGACTTAGCAGCTTTGTGTAATGGAGGTTGAAACTACCAATAACTGTAAATACAACCCATTTTTATTGGCATAACAGTGACATCTATTGTTCGATATTATATACATCTGTGCCATTCTTAGCAGCTGCCTACAGGTATTGAACTGATCATTCTCAATTTCACAAGATGCAAGCATGCAAAGTCAAATTATTGATTCAAAGAATTATGTACTAACACGTGTAGTAATGCCATTGGACAGCTATGAAAATGAAATCTAATTTGTTTTGTCACAGCCAAATTTACCAACCAGCCTGGACTGATGTGCGAAGAGAGGTACTTCTGATTCTGAGATGTTGCTTTTATGAAACCCACATACCAGCAATGCACCGATTCTGAATCTTCCACACTGTGCACAGTCAGAGGCTGATTCTCCCAGGAAAGAAAACCAGCTTCTGAGTGCTTCTCTTTCCTGGGAGCCCAATGCAAAGGCAGCCCAGAATCAATGCAGCACAGGAAAACTGCCTTTGCATTGACCCACAGTGCAGCTTCAGAACATCTGCCCCTCTGCAGTCCTCGAACCCAACCAAGGGAACCCTCAATATTCAGGCACAGACACAGTAAGCAAGTGGTGGGGGCAAGCAGTGACAAACACCATTGTTCATTTACTTTTCACTGAGCATCTGCAGAACCACCAGCCAGCACTGGGTCCTCCCAGGCCACCAAAGATGAACTCATAAAACAGCCCCGGGGTGTACAAGGGCTGGAGCATTGCCAGGTACTGGATCCAGGTATTTTCAGACCAAGTCTTGCACTGGAAACAGAATCCCAAAGCATCAGACTGGGGGAGTTAAAAGTGTTACTTTTCTTTAGTCCTTTTTCTTGTCTTCTTTTGATTATCTCTTTCTACCTCTCTCTCCTTTTAATAGAGGATACAGGATTCATATAGGAGAGATTTTAATATAGCAGTAATGAAATACAGGGGCTATCTAGTGTGTCAGACACTATGGCTGATTAGACTGTCTGATTCTTGGGCTAGCACTCAAGGGAACAGCAACTGTCTCTTTTACTGCCTTGTCTATGAAAACAGCAGAAGGCTATGTATGCTCATTACTATTTTATGTGATTCTGAACATTAGAGCAAAAGTGGAGAGAGCAGAGCTATAGAAAGATATGTCTAATAATTTTAATGAAATACTGTGTTTAATTCTAACTCTGGATAAGTCATTACTCTCAGTAAAAATATTTGGTACAGGTAAATGAAGCAACATCCCTTCTTTTTAAGCCATAAGCTTTAATATAAAGATGCAGAAATGTAGGAAGTGTAGGTAAAGGGAATACATTGCCTGTAGACCATGCTGAGAAGATAGCACTGAAGTATGAGCTAAACATTCAGCTTACACTTAGAGTTCACTGGTGTACATAAATGCTCTCTTGAACAGCCATAGCACATTCCTAAACTGAGGATATAAAGATGGGCTGTGTTGCCTAACCCGCCAGGCTTAACATCATTTAAAAAAGAGACAAGAGTAAATACTGTCTTGTCCTCCACAGATCAGTACATACACGGACTTTTCCAAGCCTCCGTTCAACTGTAAAGCCTGTAGGATGAAATATTCATATTAAAAATCTTGGATTAAAATCTACATCTCAATTTTTTCACTTATTTTTCTCCATAGTGATGTAAACTTGTGTCTAATTTCCTATGTTCAAGCCTCCCTTTTCAGATGCTTTCCACATAGTAGCACCCAGCTGCAAAATAACAGCAGCTGTGTTTCTAAGGGCCCATGTTGAACTTCTGTGCTTTCCAAAGAGAGAGAAAAATAAATGTTATAGGAACAAGTAACACAGATTTCATAAATAAACACATTCTGAAGCTCTCACTGTTCCTTTAGTCAAGAGGGAAAAGGAGCACGTATAATGAAAGCTCTGAGAATGTGCAGTGTGGTAGAAGCTGGAGATGCAGACATGCACCAAACCCCACTGGGCTACATTTTCTGAGATGGAAATGTTCACAAAAACAATGAAAGATGTTGTCTGATTCAAAAATGTACAGTTTCATGTGTGTATAATGGTGGCTATAAGGAGTAACTGGGATGCTGTTGGGCAGCAACATGAGAGGTCAGCATCTCTATCCTAAGTTCACTGCCCAGAGAATTCCCAAGTTTGTGTCTGAAGTTGTATGGAAGTGGTGATGGCAGCTGGTATCAGAGACTGGGGCTGGGGGGGGGGGAAGGGG
>NW_009914135.1:95077-115565 GCF_000696875.1 Nestor notabilis
GGAAAAAGCCACAACCCTGGGACTGGAGACAAGCACCTGCCAGCAAACACAGAGCCAACCTGTGGGAGCTACCAGCTGTGCTGATGGAGCCTCTGTGCTTGGTGTTTCTAATTTGCTAATTAAAATCAAAGCCTCAAAACGGTGCACCATGAAACCCTAGAAAATGCAGGGACAGGGAGATCTAGAGAAGCTGTGTGTGCCCAGGGATAATGGTGTATTATCCAACAGCACCAGTTTGGATCCTGCTGAGTGTGTTGGTTCTTTCTGGGGAAGAACATCTTTTCTTTTGTCCCCCAAGTTCTTTATGCAAGGTTTATGTGAGTGCTCCCTTCTCCATAATTGTAGCTAGAGCTATCACAGGCATGTATGAAGGTTTAGCAACAGTACCTTGCCCACGGTGCCTGGGGGGTATCCTTGGCACAGGAGGAAGGCCCTTTGTTTTCAGGAAATCGGTGCAAAATCACATGCAAAATTGCATTGTTTAATGTCAGAGCTTTTCCACACCCCTCTCTTCAGGAGAGCAAAGCCCTGAGATTAGGGAATACAGTTTGCTAATATATTTAACCATGTCGTGCTCCATGTGCTCATAGCTCTTTGGAAAATCTAGCCCATGTGAGAACTCAGCTTATCTGTGGATTTTTCTAGCTTGCACATTCTGGTATTTGCACCATGGGGACTGGTGGGATCAGCAGTTAGAGGACCTCATCCCCAGCGCTGGCCACGAGCCCACTGATCCCAAAGGTGCATGTGAAAGAGGGAGGGTTTTTCAGTTGTGTCCTGACATGTGGCAGAGCAAATGGAAGTGTCAGGGCTCCTGAGGAAAGCGCTGCTGACTCGTGGTGCTCCCGGTGACCCAGAGCAGCCATAACAGATCCTGGCTTCACTAACCTCAGGAGAAGCATTTCCTCTCCATTTTCTTTTTATGGGCAAAACCCTGAGGTCTTTATTCAGTCTCTGTTCTGCACTTTTGTGCCAAGGAAGTCACTGTGACTGGAAGTAAAAGCCGAGAGTCGGACCCTGTCCTGGCAGAGGCATCACTGGTTTTGGGTGGTTTCTTCAGATTCATCTCACTGCAGAGCACATTTTCCCCTCTGGTTCAGGCAGGCATCCAGGGCAAGCATCCCACTCACTTAACCCCACCACCACCCCCCCGGTGTGGCCCCTTTGCAGCTTCACTTCCCTGCTCCAGATGCCTGGGGGGAGGCAACAGGGTTTGCAGCAGGCACACAACTAAAGCTGCAAGAAGACCCGAGGAATGCAGGAGCCTGTGCCACACTGAAATTCAGAGGGCATCACACAGTTAATTCCCCACACGTACCCTTGAAATCCCAGTCGTCTGTATTAATTTATTGCCTCTGAACTTGCATCCCTTTAAATTGCAAAAGCAGAGAGTGAGTGATAGCAGGTTCTGAAAAATCAGCGTTAGCAACATGCAGGCAGCCCCCAATCTGAGTGGAGGGCAGTAATTTATTATCCATTAGGTGATCTGTCAATCAAAGACTAACAGAGCAATAAATTTGGAAGCGACCGGTGGAGCTCTGCCCATACTACTAGCTGGCTATCAGAAAGGTCAGGGTGGCAAGATGGATGGTATCCTCTTCTACCAACACTATCTTTCTCTTTGATGACACACGCAGCTCCCTCTCATCAGATTGTCAGGTATCTCCTGTGGATGAAGTAAACTCGAACCCAGTTGTGTATTTTACTGTTTCAGAGGAAAGAATCAGAAGTTCTTAAGTTTTACTGAAACGAATTCAAGTAAGGACAACAACCCCTGTTGCTCCAGTGGTGGTGGAAGTGAGATGCAGCCTTTAGTGCCAAACCCAACCTCCTCACAAGGCTGATGCTCTGCAGGGCTCCAAAGGTGGGGGCCAGATGCCGATGCAGTGAAGCTTTAGGGAGGTTTTGGAAGGTAAGTTACTCTCTTCTGTTGCCCCACTGTAGTCAGCATGCCAGGGCCTAGATGTAAGACCTCTTACCTAGGATTCGTTTCTTGTCTTTCACCTGATCCATCAACCTGGAGCTCCTCCAGGGCAAGGCCCTTATCATCCTTCAGTAAGAGCTGAAATTCAGGATTCATTATGCCAGACAAAGCACGAGAGATCCACAGACCCCATCCCTGGGAAAGGGGGAAATTTAGATTTTGGGTCCAAAATGGCTTCATGCCAAGCAAACCAGGAACACTCCTGGAGGCAGCAAGTATGATGTGATTTGAAAGTCTTCTCTAAAGCAGGTGCAGAAGCTTTCCGAGCATGCTGCCCTAACACAGCAGACTACCCCAAGTCCTGAGCAGTCAGTCTTGCTCCTGCGTGGCCAAGGAGCCATATTTCTCGATTAGAGTTTTAGCTCATTTGAGAGCTCTCTCCAAACACACTGCACAAAGCAGCCTGGAGCACTCTCATGATGGGGCATTAATCCATGGTCTGACACACTCTCTGGTTCTGTCCTTCTTTCTTCACTCCTTATTGTACTGACATTTGTTACCAGTCTCTGGCTTACAGCTACAGGCAAAAGTGTAACCAAACTTTCAAGCCCTTGGGAGGGAACTGGAAATGGTCCCAGCCTCAGATTCCAGCCCAAAATACAGATCTGGTATTCCCCATCCTTACTGTTATTGTAGTATCGTGCACATGTTTATTTGTTGTACTCTAATAAGCTGTATGTGGACAGCTAGCTTGTTTATTCTCCAAGGATAGATTAGAACAGCCAGTCTTGTCCTGGATTAAGTGGAAGTTGAATTATTTATTTTCTTCATAAGAAGCTTATAGCATGCTGGATGTGATGTCAGAAATAATTAAGAAGGATGCTATGTATTCGAACAGAAGAGAGAGACGTAGACCAGCTGAAGTGACTATCACTGCCCCACCATTCATGAGTAACAAGTCACAGCTGGTCTGATTGTGGTCTTGGGACTATCTTTTTGGTGTTGGAAGATTCAGACTGAAAGGATGTAGTGAGTCTGTGGAAGTCTGTCATTTTATCTGAAACAGTTACTCATATTCACTTTCAGTAACAGTAGCTAAGCACCTGTAGGATGCTTTTTACCAGGTGGTGTAGCAGTGTTTCACCAAACAGGCTATCATTGATGTGTGTTTGAGTGAAGGGGATACTGAGGCACAGAGGGATGAAATTTTGGGGCTTGGAACATTTTATGCCTTTAATTATGTTTTCAAATATGGCTCTTTATATTTAAAATATGATTTCTGTTATTGTTCATGCAGACAGGAATTTTAAAACTACTCCTCCTCTCTACAGATGCACCTTCTTTCTTTTCTAATACTCTGTTGCCTCCCACAGAGGAGAAATTCTGCCTTTACAAGTTTCTATTCATTGGTCCTGCACCTTCAGTCAGAATTCTGAGTAAAAAGACAACATTCCCCAACAATGGAAATTAGGACTGGTTTATAGCGTGTGAACTAAAATCCCTTTAAAGAACAATAATAAATTACTTGTTTTACTTTACTGATATTGGATTGATTTTACATTGCCCAAATACATGTTTGGATGTGTCAACTTGGAAGCATTACATATACAGAAAAAGCCTTTAATTATGATTCTGATCACATGTGGAACAGGATTTTCTGAAACAGATGTAAGGAAAAAAATACATTTCAAGGACTAAATCCTCCATAACCCCAATTGCTGGAATTCCATTTGGGAATAAATAGCCCAATATGCTCTCTTCAGTTTAAGAAAGAAATACATTAGCGTAAAGGTATTTTGAATGAAAAAGTAATCTCCTTTCCCATTTCAGCACAAACCGAGTCCATCCCACATAATTATACTTTTTACTACATACAGATCTGTGATTGCTCATAAAAACAGATTGTCTAGGTTTAAAGCCAATTTCTGCTCATGTTTAAGTGAAACTGCTATTTTACCTGAGGGACAGCAGATAGTAGTCATCTCAACCTATTACCAGGTCCTTAGAGTTTAATTAATGGATGTGAAGTGCTTTGAGATCATAGATAAAAGGTAGTTTGTAAGTGTAAATATGTGATGATGACTGCCTTGGCTAACCTGCACCAGAGATGGCTGGAGTTCAGAGCAGTGGAGGGAGAAGAGCAGGGCTGTGGAGGGGGCTTTTAACACCAGCCACCTCTGTGGATGCCACACAACAGGGACCTGTGACCAGCGAGTTACACAAAAGTATGGTTATTTAATGCCAGTAGGCAATCAGATTAAGTACCTAGCCTAGCATTCGGCCAATTTTAAGGTTAAAATTTTACAGACTATTTCAGAGCTATGAAATACACGTATTTTGCTAGAGCAGAGCAGAATCCAGATGTTCAGAGACACGGATTTTCCGAGCACTCCAAGTTAGTTAGGTACCCAGCCTCTGTTGAAGTTTACCACATACTAGCCCTGACTTTCCTGGCGTCCTTTGAAAATCCTGGATGTGGTCAAAAATTATTTATGAAGGTTTTTTAGCTTCTCTGGGAATAACAAAGCATAGTTTGGATACTTCAAAAGGCATCTACTTACAGCTGGGACAAATTCTTCTGGTTTTTCTCTTTAAAGTAACTCCTTCTGTATATATTTGAGGCTTTATAATTTATGATTATTGAACTCCATAATTTACCATTTTAAAATTCATGAAGTACTTCACAGGCAGCATAATATTCTTTGACCACCTTCCTGGGCATCCTTGTGCTGGAGGGTTTCACGAGTTCTTTTAAAATAGGTCAGAGAAATGTCCTCTCAGTTGAGGCTTTTCACTTTGAAGCAACCTCACTAGAACAGCCTTGAGTTAGCATAGTGAAATCTCCCTCAGAACATAATGTATAGCAGTATATGGGACATAAGATTCATTGACTTAGCTAGGTTTAAAAAAAACCACTAATCCTTGTTCCCTAAATCTTTGATGAAACATTATTTTAGCTTGCAATGTTATGTGGCATGTAGTAATTCTTCCTTGGGTATAAAGTTTTATTTCTCCTTCAAGCCTGTTTTGGAAATCTTGGCACTTGCAGCTTACTGCAGACAACTGCCACAGTATGAAAAGTCCTTTGTTGATATTGGAAAGCAAGGTGCCTCAGTGCTGTATGATGTGAAAATTCATTTCATTGTAGGAAGAAACAAAGATGATGATTCCAGAATTAAAATATCAGTGCTGGAAACATAGAGGTAAATTCTCTGTTGAATACAGTGTTCAGCAATAGAGAATTGACTGACAGAGGACTGCTTTCATCCCAGGTTGCTTGGAAATCAAGCTGTTGCATAGGTTCTAACCTCCAGAGATGGATACCCAAGCTGTGGGAACACCATGTGCTCTGAAAACAGTGTTGTTATCTGCAGTCAGTGATCTCCACCCAGCAAATGCACCCACCAAATGGGAACACTGCCAGTTCCACCAGCAGAAGAGTCTGAATATTGTGGAGAACCCATCCCTATTTTATCTGAGCTAGTGCCTAACATTTTGATCCACTGATTTGCTTACAGCACATGGTATTTCCTTGCTTTGGAAACTCGTGCTCATTTTATAAGTTTAAAGGAAAAAAATGTCTGAAGCAAAACAGCTTCATATTTTGGGAATCTTTCAAAGCTAATAGTGTTCCAAATGCAAGGCTGGAGATATGGAGACCTCTCCTTTCTTGTTTTTGCTTTATTTCCCATTTAATTTCTCAGTATCACCAATTTTGATTTGTAAGCAGAAGCCTTAAACTCCAGTTACAGGTATTATCCTTATTACCATTGCACATCCTTATTTAATTATTTTTAAACATCCTGACCCATTACAGATTAAAAGTCATGAATGAGGTTAATGTATAATTAATGAGCAAGGGTGTTCATGATGACAGCTCAGAATAATGATGAATGAGCAGAACAAGGGATCTGACGAGCTGTCCAAGGTCGAATTGCACGTGGGAGTGTTAATGGTGCCTGACACAGCTTTATTTCCTTCTGATTTCCTATTTTAAGCAGATTTGTTATTCTTACAGAGCTGTTAAGCCATTTAAAGGGATGGGAAGAAGTCCTTTGACCTCTAAGTAAGGACTGTTCCTTTCTGGTAGTCCTTTATACCATCTGCCACGAAGTACCAAATCCAAAATCTGTTCTTCTCTCCTGAAGAAGACCTTTTCTCTCAGCTGTCCTCTAAGTTCAAAGGACAATTGATCATGGGTGAGGGAAGAAGAGGAAGGAAAACAAACCAACCAAAAACACCCGTCACCCCTAATTATAGATTCAAAGAAAAAACTTTGATCCATTTCCATGCAGCAAATAGTCTGTTTACTGAAATAACAGACAGACTGCAAACAGCATCTCTGATTTTTGTAGAAATCATGGCTTTCCTGATAGCACTGACATTCTTGCTGTTGTCTCCAGTGAAACCACAACCAAAATCCCATGTGGAATAGTACTTGGCTGGTGAGAGTGCTGCAGAAATTGTTCTGTGGATGCATAGCCTGGCTCCATAGTCTTAATTCACATAGATAAGGTACTACCTGTGATCCAAGCCCCACAGTTGAAGGAACGGGAATCTATACAGTACATTTTACAGCAGCAGCAATTAATTCTGCCCTTTCTTCTTACTTAAAGGTGGGTTTCTTCATCAGTAGCCTTTCCTGGGAAGCATGACATTATAGATGATTGATAGACCGTGTGTTAGGATTGCAGAGAAAACTGTTTATGTCTGCTGCCTTTGGGTTTTGTTATACTGGACTGTGGGCCAGGATTGGTAGGTGCCTTGAAAAGAGGCAATTTGTCTAGTTGCCATGTTTTCCATGCATTCTTAATTCACACTTGTCTCGGGGAGGAAGGAAAGGTTTTCTGCCTCTCTGATCATTTACTATGTACGTTGCCACTACTTACTTTATTTTCTTTGGTCAGTATTGTCAAGGTTTGTACTCCTCTCTCAATCATGCACTGAGTTAATTGAATGCTGGTGCATACCCTGTCTTTCTGCAAGCAGGTTGCTCAGTGTTATGCAGTATCAAAAGGAAATAGCACAAAATGCTGGAAGACTTTTTTTTTCTTTTCCTGAAAGTAGTTGAAAAGGAATAGATTCTCCTTTGTAACTTGTCATTCCTGCCACAGACACTGCCCATGCAAACAAGCCTGTTTTGACCCTATGACCAGAGTCAAAGGGCAGACTGAACCCACTACACAAACCCATCCTGATGTAAAAGGGGTCTGTATGTGACCGGAGCAACCTCTGCCCCACATGTGTTCCCATGGAGGTCAGGATAGGCTGCAATCTTTGATCTACCTGTGATACCTTGGGGATGCAGAATATTTCTGGCCAGCAGAGATTCTGAAATCACTGATACATTTCAAACCATTCAGGAACATAAACGTGAACTTCCTCCACCATCAAAAAAGGAAGAAAAATTCCACAATCTGTAGAGGCATATCAGCTGCTACAGAGATAGTGATAATTTGCTTAAACAAAAACGTACCACAATGTACAGCTGCACAATATGCTTTTGTGTGGTATGGCAGAAGAAGAAGAGGCTATTTATAGTGTATATCTGTTTCCTTGAAGGCTGGGATCACAACAGAGAAGGTAGACAAAGGCGTGAAGATCTGTAACAGTTATTGGTATAAATCTACTGAATAAAAATAATTAGGGTAAAATCAGAAATATCCAGGGCATTAAATAATGTCCTGGATAAACTGACACTTAGAACTGATATGATTTAGGCTGAATTAACATAAATCTTCAGCACAGTATATTTAGAAATTGCTTTCATTTTATCATGTCCTTAAGTTCAATTTTTGCCTAGATGAGGATGTATTTAACAAGACATGTACCTGCTGATGATTGCCCATAAATAGGCTTAGGCAAGCTAGGAAAAAAAAATCCTTTTACTTCCCATAGTGCTATATGAGCAGAGTGGCATGTCACTATGCAGACACACGCTGTTCCTATGTAACTGGTTTTTTAAGTTAGAAAAGAACTAAAACTGAACAAAAATAACCAAATGCAGCACGTGTGGCACTATGTGTGCTATACGGAGAGCGACCCGTTCAAGTCAGTAAGAATGTGTGAGACTTGACTCAGCCTGGTACTTTTTCAAGGAATGAGTCCCTCCAGATCAGGCCACCAGGGCAGGAAGGTTCATGTGGTGTCAGTCATTACCTGGATCGTAACACCCTGGACAACTGACCCAGACCCTGTCTTGTAGTTCGGGCACTTCATTTGTCAAAGCAGAAAAACACACACATGCCTTTGCTTCCACAGACGCCCTCACAGAAGGTATGTTCACAGATCCCAGGTCTGGATCCTAATTTCATGTGTTCCTGTTAGGAAGACGGGGGTATTATTGCTATGTAGCAGGATAAAGAGGTTGTGTTGGCAGGTGCAGGCTTGGCTGGTCTGTGCGGCTTTGCCAGCCGGGGTTCTGGCTTTGCTGGGGATCTAGGAAACACTCCTTTGTTTTCTGCCTCAGCAGAGACCAAAGTGTTGGTCTCAGCCAGCTGTACAGCAGTGAGGACATGATGGAAGCAAGGAATTGCGTTTCCTCTGCTTTTCAGGGCTCTTTCTGTCACTAATAACTTCATAGATTCTAAATTTTGCTTGGAATAAACCACAACCACATCACACATTTGATTTGGGACTAAGTGCCCAAAATACACTTCTTATTTCTCCTGATGGATTTTCCCTTTTTCTTCTTATATTTTCTTTCAGCTGCTAGATTACAGACTGACTCAGTATTCAGGTTAGATAAACCCCACATGTTCTCCTTTGAAGGGGTAGTGTTTTATTCATGTTTATTGTTTTCTTGCAGTACTGTTTCCATTACTTTGGGTGGGGGGGAGGGAAGCTTTTTTCCCCTGAAGCCTGCTGAAGTAAGATCTTAAAACCAAGATAAACAATACTTTTTCAAAGTAAAAATATTCCCAAACTCTGGTAAATTCTGAAATGTGAATTTAAAGAGCAAAGTTCCTTATTATTTCTGAACGCAAACTTTTAGGACAGGGCATTTGGTCTGACATGTTTGGTGTGACTGTGTTTTCTAGATGTGCTTCAGTAATGACTGATCCGACAGCCCCCTCCAGGCACAAGATTTTACCTTGATTGGGGTGAGTTGCCTTCAAGCACATTTTGTTAGGAGCAAATAAGAAAATACCCATCGCAGCAATACAACCCCAGCTGGTGTGGGTCAAATTTAAGCACTGTGGAAGACAGGATTGCAAGAATTTATCTTTATAAGCAGTAACCCAAGTGCCTGGCACGGAGAAGGAGGTGAGGTTTGGGTCTGGGTGGGGTTGGTTTTGTTCTCTTGCTTTTTGAATGGGCTAGAGTCAGCAATGTCCCACTTGGAGAAGACAGTAGCATTTTGGAAATGATGTGTGGGCCATGTGGTGTGTATCGGTTGCTAATTAATCAATTCTGAGCAGTTTTAAAAGGTGGTTTGAAGCTGTAGAAGCCTTAATGACTGAGCTATACTCTTCCTTCTCTTCTTTGCTGCTCTGAATAAGCTGTTAGAGGTCAAGTGCATATACAATATTTGCATGAAAACTGCTGCACCTTTTCTTCCAATTAATGCACATAAACAGACTGTGATTGTTTCGCACCATGGAGCAAGAAGCAAGTCCTACAGGCTAATTCCCTACCAGGTCCTTCTCTGGAGAGTATCAACAGATAACAAGTGAATATTCCTGAGCATGTCCTTAGGTTGCATATGGGAGAAAGTGGAGGAGGAATATTGGTTATCCCTTAAATTTTTTATGGGAATTGCTTTTTCAGCAAGTCAAGAGACCCTGGATTTTTTGGAGATGGGATGCTGTGTGAATTTTATGATTGCCTCTATAGATTGGTGAATCTCATGCTTGCATCTAGCATTGTGTATTTGTTGCTAATATTCTAACTCAAGGTAGGACATGCCAAGTTTAACCAAACATCCTATTTTCATTTCAGCTCAGAAAAACAGTTCCGCTTCAACTCTTATAATTTCCAGAAAAAAACCCACCTTATTTTCTATTTCTCACTGCTGTCCTTAACCCTGCACATCTTTAATCTTAATTAAATGTCTCTCTTCCTCAACTGTCTGTTGTACAGCGGTCATCAGATCAGGCAGAACAGATTCCCATAGATGTTGGTGTACAGGCCATTGGGCTACTGTGAATCTTTGTTTTTATTTTCTGAAGTCATCAAAACCTGATCTTTTGGATTCAGTTCTCAGTGTGAAATCACGTAGAGGAAAGCCACACTATTAAAGAGCCTCCTGTAGCCCCAGGTGCTGACTTCAGGTTGTATGGTCTTCAGGCTCACCAAAAGACAAACTGAAGTGCAGTTTGTTGGTCACAAATTGAGGTTGGTCTCCTGGTGTTTGGAGCTCCCATGAAATACGCTATGGAAAGACGCAGGTCTGGTGGGGTACTGAAGAGATATTTACATGTCCCTTCTTCATCATTGGGCCAGCTTTTCCTTTCCTCCTTTGGCTGTCCTCACCCTCAGACCAGCATCTTACATCTTTCTTACACCTTTTGATCTCTTTGATAGTTCATGATTTGCCATGTCTTGCATGAGCCCTCCTACCTTATCCCACCCTCTGCTCCTGGCACTCCTGTGCACCATCCATTCCAGTCCTCACTGGTCTTTTTCTGAAGTGAATTTCTCCCTTTTTATGGGAAATTAGAAAGTCCCCGTGTCATCCAATGCTGGCAACTTGTCAGTAAGTCACAGGACCACTGCCAGGAATGCTGTGCCAAGGGTTTGGATGGCTCTGGTCAGCCCTTATCATCATCCTCTTCGCAGCTGATATCCCAACAGCCTCCCAACCTCCATGCAGCGTCAGTCCTGAATGAATTTCTTCATATCCATCTGGATAAGTTTCAGACAGGTAAACGCTTGTATTTCTAATTCAGGTGCTGGGATCTGATGCTGTCTCTTCCAGCTCAGTGCCTGGCTTGTTAATCAGAGAAGTAATTAACAGGCTGGAGCACAACACCGGCTGATGCTCACTGATGGAGTGAGGAGGGTGCCAGGCCTGGAACCACACAGGCAGGAGGGAAACGTGATTCAGATATCTTTTTTCCCTAAGCATATTTGCCAGATCCTGGGCTCTACCCTGTCAGTAACAACTTGGCTTCCAAGTAACACTTTGGGGTGTTTTTGTCATTGGTGCTATGAATATTTGCAACAACTAAAATCACTTGGAAAAGCCCATATTGGTTAGTTATCAAGGTCACCTAATATGCAAAGGCTTTGGGAAGCTTTTGGTTGACTGTAAGAAAGGTTTTACTGTACTTTCTGCATTTAAATACGGATGAAAGTATTTCAGGCAGTTTTAAGTAGCATTTGTAGTTTTGCAAATAAAATTCCGTTAATCCAGATTGAGTGTTAGGATTTGAAGGAGTTGAAACAAACAGAGATGCAGACAAAGCTGGAATTGCTTGTCAGTGAAATTACTTCCCCTTAGAAAACTAGATTGAGTATTTTTTCTTGTTCTCGTTACTCAGTTTTGAGATAAAAGGCTTAATGACCAAATTAGACAAGTCAGGTATTCTGCTTATATTTGTCATCTGTAGCATTTATTTACAAAAGCTATAGAACACGTGCACACGTATATCCAGCTGTGTCATAAGGCACACAAGACGTGTGGCCCTCAAATAACCCAAGTGCTCATGCTCCAACTCCCAAATTAATGACAAGGTTTTGAGGACTATGCTACATCTTGTGGTTGCTTAAAGAAACATTTCTCAAATCACCCCCCTGATGGTTATTTTATTTCCTTTTTTTCCATACCTAATAAAGATTCCTGCATAGTTTGTGTCACAAAAATATTTGCGAAGTTCCACTATTCAGTATGGAAGAAAACCAAATTTTTAAGCCTTGAGAAGCTTTATAAAACAGAACAGTCATTTTTGGTCCAGCTGTACTTGGCAGTTTCTGTTCAAGTCGAGAGATGCTGCGCTGAGGGTAGCACTTGGCAGAGCTCATCTTGTAACACCCTCATTATTGTCCGTGTTCTGTTCTCTCACTAATTTCGTCTATTAAACAAATAAATGAGTGATTATGCCAGATGAGGTTTTTTTGTATGAGAGGATCTTCTTCTAGCATTGCCATCTTTTAGTGGTAATTACGTGTCATACAGCTGTTGCCTACAGGCAGGTTTGAAATAATAATTTTGCAAGGTATATAAATCACACCATCAAAATAAATAGAGACAAGCACCTAACCAGAAGGCAACAGGGAATTAAAACTAGGGATCCAGATTAGAGTACCTTGATAGATTCATATTACAGTCCGTCGTGGCTATAATTGTGTTATGTCTTTACATGGTTACAAAAACAAGCAATTAAGCTTCGAAAGAATTACACATGTGCTGAAGTGTCTGTACCATGAGCAATTCAAGTGTTTTATTTCTTCTTTTCTGCTTATATTCACAGTGCAGAGTGGGGAAAAAATCGTGATGCCGGGAGTCAAGTAGATGTGTCATGTTTTGAAGGATAAAAGCGGGCCAGCATGAAAGCTTTGAGAAACCCTCAAGCAGTCCCAAACTCACAAACTCTGCATGCAACACTTAGCTAACACATTGACTCATACATTTGGATGAAGATCCTGCCCAACATATGGTTTGAAATGGATCTCTCCTGTAAATTTCATGGAGTTATTTTCTTTACGGCTTTACTCTTCTGAAGCCTAGTAAAAATTCCCATTTTCTGTTTATTCTGGCTATTTAGTCTAGCAATTATGTAATGTTCACGAAACAGAAGCAGCACATAATTTTTATGGTTCATAATACTCTCCTCAGCAAAAAGCTGGCCACTCAGAGGAGATTTCTTATCCCAGGATGCTTTTTTGGTGATGAATTTTTGGCAAAACCAAACTGCTGCAGCCTGGAGGGAGTCATTTTGTGACTGATTGACTGCTCTCTTCCTGCTTATGAGCATTCATAACTTTTATTGCTTCTCTTTCGTGTTTCTCCTTTCTTCCTCCTGAGGTGATGATAGGACAGAAATGTCTCATTTGGGCTTATAAAGCTGCCAAATTTCAGGATGATTTTGTTGTGGGTGCTCTCTTTTTCAAGAGAGAATGGAGGAGACTGCATGTGGGAAAAAAAGCAATTTGTGGCAGTTTAGCATTTAAGGGATGTATAAGAAGTTCATGGATACTTTCCATCCCCTGGGTTGTAGTTCAGATGTGTTTGTACCATACAGATATGACTATAATATCACGATGTTTCTATTTAAAACCATGGGACACTAATAGGAAGGCATAATTGCAGACTTGATTCTCATTTTCCTGTGAGCCCACAGTAGTTCCATTTAAGCCAATGGATAAGCACTGGTTAAAAGGAAAAAGACAAAGGAAAATCAGGAGATGTTTTACTTAACTGCTATGAGAAACATGTTGTACATGTGAATTTTAAGAAAAATATAAATTAAGAAGAGAAGGCAGTTGGAAAATTCAGATTATTTGATTCATATGCAAAAAATGGACAAGGATGAAGACTGTAACCTTTATTTGAATGACAATTGAGGTTACAGGGATAAATATTTATAGGAAAGGTGTGAATTATTTATGTGTTCCAAGATGGAAGAGTTTAATTGCATCCTTTCCCTGGATTGGTTACAGTGTAAGCTGGGGGTTGCATGAACAGTGAATATTAGAGGATTTGTATTTGACACGAAGAGGCTGCAGTGGAGGGAGGGGAGCAGCTTCGTGTTTGAGTTTGTATTCGGAATAGGTGCAAAGGCCAACAAAAGCTCACAGCTCTGAATAAAGAACATTCAAGGCCCCATAAATCACCAATTTAATGTTGTTATGATGCAAAGGCAAATTATGCTGGTTTTGCCTCTGCAGTTAGTGCAACAGATGGTAAAGATTTGCACAACCAGTTAAAATTTGGGGGAAAGTAATTTGTTTTGAATTTGTAGCTGAAGAATTAGCTGAAATACACGTAGCTGAAATGAGCTGTATGTTTGTACCAAATGGGGAAAAAAAATCCCAAACTTTTTTGTTTATAATGTCTCTTCCACTTACATGGAATTTAACGTATTTTCCTACAAGCAGTGCAATTACACCAACAATTTCCATTCATGCTTGCACTGCGGTAGGGAACACTGCCAGCCACAAATTATCCAGGAAGCTGTTTCCAAAGGGGAAATGCATAGCAGGGAGAAATTCCACTTCGTAGGTCTCCTTGGGAAACTCAGCAACAGGACAGACATTGTGCGTTTGGCTGCACAAAACCCCAGTCTTGTTCTGCTACTTGTTTACGCACTGGTGGTTCCCAGATCTGGCAGTGTCCAATAGGTGTGAAGGAAAGTTAGGCCGTATTCCTGAAAGTGGATCCACACGCAGAATATTATGGAGATGTCTACTGTATTCTCTATGCTTATTTCTCCTCTTTAATTCGTTACTCTGTTATAGTCATACTTTACAAAGACTGTAATTACATTGTAGTTTATGTTAAAATTTCAATGCAATTTCAGTGCATTTTAATACATAATTATGTGTTCACTAATAAAGCCGAACAGTTACAGTTAGAATCCCTTTTACTCCAAAGAAAGAGTTCTGAATATACGCACTATTAAAATACAGGTATTATAACAAACCTGTACTGCTCCCATGCTCATTCTCTGTTACCCAGTGAAGGGAATTGGGGCTAATTTTAAGAAGTGAACACAAACCACCATTGAACAGCAGTGCTTTGCCGATTGTTTTGCACACTGCACTGGCATGGACAGAGCCATATGTAAAGCAGCAGGGATTAAGACATAGATGATTTATTCCTGCACTAATTTTTCCTGTTTCTTGAGTGGATTTTGCAGTGAGGACCACGCATTTGCAGCTGTGCTGAGCAGCACATCTGCAAACTGTATGAAATGTGCTGGGGTGGCTGCACGTGTGGCCACGTGTGGCCTGAGCTGCCATGCTCCTAATGTCATGGCTGAGAGCAATGTGAATGTAAACTGGGGTAGCTGCTATGAGGGCTCACACAGGAGCTCTCACCAGACATCACACCGACTGTTCTTATTTCCTCCACTGCCAAAGACGACCAGCAGAAAGGTTTGGTGAGGCTTGTGCGGGCTGGTCCTTGGCCAGGACAAGTGGAGGAGCTTGTAGGTCAAATGCTTCTTCCCACTGCTGCCTTAGTCAGATAACCCTGACGGAACTGAGTGGACCTAAAAAGTCTCCTGTCTCTAAAGCACATCGAGCCATCAGTCCTAGCCTGATCAAGGGCTTGGATATTAGGGCTGACAGCGGGGTTTTCAGGACTATCAGGCCTCAGGAGGTTTCTCCAAGGAAGTTTCATGTTCAGGGTCCTGCCTGTGCCCCATGGGCAGCCTGTGTCCGGGCCAAGGGGCAGGGACCAAGGATGAGCAGAGGTGGGGGACATGCCTCCCAACAAAAAACTTTGCTGCAAGAATTTAACAATTCTCTGATTTTAGAATACTTGTCCTTGGGTTCTTCAGTGGAAAACATATGAACTGTCATCCCTCTGAGGGCCATCAGACCTAGCTGCAAGCTAATGCTGTGTTGATGATTCGTTTCCCTTTGATTTTGGGGTTTCTTTTTGTCAGTAAGACACTGCACTTCTGGGGGAGGGGAAAAACAAACCTGGAGATAAAACTGATAATACTTGTTCATTTCTGTGCCAATTCACCCTCAGAAAGAAGAAAGGCAGTGGCCCAGCCTCACTTGAGATAGTGATTTTTCAACACTTTTGATAAATTTTTTACAGAATTCCTCTCCAGGTTCTGCTGTATGGTTCCTGCATGCAAAACAGCAGTTTCAACTTCACTTGATTGTATACTCTGTGCTGCTCTGTCAAACAAGCCAGCACATGCTTCTGCCTAAAGGATGTGAAGTCCTTAGTGACTCAAGCCTGGATGCAGCTGAATTTAAGAACCAAACTCCTGCTGAAAATGCAATCTCAGTATCTTTGGAGATCTATGGAGTCTGCATCTGCATCCCACTGTGTCCCTGAGATAAAAGACTGAGAATGCTGCCTTGTAACATGGTTAATTAGGAAGGAAAATTTATTTTAATATTGTGATTAATAATTCTAAATGTGGTGACCCTGTAACAACAGAGAATTTTGCTGGTTAACATCCCTCATTCTTGCTGAGTCTTCTTGAGGGCAGATTGGTGGTGACTGACCTTTAATTGCACCTGGCCATTCTTCCTGGATTTATGTGATGCTGTGCTATGGCTGCCTTTACATTTTTAGCTTAATAAAAGTTGAGCCTTAATTTCCCTTCACAGATAAGCTGTAGGTGTTTGTAACTTGGACAAAAAAATACTACAACTTGCTCTTTTTCTTTTGATTGCAACAGCTCTTGATATTTCCTCAGCATTAGGAGTTTCTACCTGTGAAAGCCTTCAAACACTTCTCAGCATTGCTGCCAAGACAAAAGAATGAAGTTACTTTACCTCAGTCATCTATTTAGTTACAAACTAGTGATTGCCACACTACTGGTACTTGTTTTAAAGTTTTTAACATATTCTATGGGTTTTCATCTGGTATTTTTGTTGTTTCAGTGAGTAGCCGTGACCTTACATAGAATTCTACTGAATATGCAAAGGGTTTCCAGCCATAGCCTGGCAATATAATTTGGGGAGGGTGGAGGGGTGGGAGGAAGTAATTTTTAATCTCGAATACAATTTTATCTTCATTTTTCACAATGAATTAAAGTGATACTTTTTGCTAGCATCTAGCTAGCAAAATGCACATGCACTAAAGAAACATTTTACCGTAGCAGCTGAAAATAGTCACATATGTTCAGAGTTATTAAGCATAAAATAATTTTAGGCTGCTTATAAAAATACCTCAAGCTTTCTAAGGCAAATGGGCAACTGGATTTCTTCTCTTTTAGCTTAGAGTTCAAAACCACACTGCTGCTTTGTATCATAAGGTCTCCCAGTGTACTGCCCTCAAAATAAATCTGTCTAAAAAGGCAGAACAGAAGCTGTGTATTTTCCCCTTCTTCACTTTAATTGTACAGAAGGCTCTCCCAGTTGTCATTGCCTGAAGCTGGAATAACTTGATTTGATGGCATTACAGAAGTTTCTCAGTTCATATGCAATCATCTGGGTCCAATATGATCCAGCTCAATTTCCAAGACAAAATCTGATCCTCAGACTTCTCTTGTTCCATTTTTATTACCAACTTGCTGCTTAAGGTGTTTCTCAGGAACCTGGCCCATTTCCCCCCTTATTTGATAAAGGTACTGCTCTTGACATGCTCATATGAACAAGTAAGGAAAAAAACCACCCTCAAAAAGCAAAAGCATATTCAGCTGGACAATATTTTTTTTAGTGTTGTCATGCACTTCATAATGCACAACTGATTTCTGTAAGAGATGTATTCCAGTTAATTTGAGATCTTGCCCAAATGTTCACTGCTATAATTGAGGTTTTTGTTAGGAACAGAAAAAGAACCAACCAAGAAACATACCCACAGCAGTTATCTAAATGAGCAGATATTCTGTGACAACGACGTTTCTTTTTGATAAACTAATTTTAGAAAGAAGCTATTAAAACTGCATTCTCCTGCACTTCAGGAGATAGAGCTGCAAATAGTTCTGGCTTAGGTTTGACTTCTTTAAACGTACATTAGTGCGTAAACCAGTCTTTGATTTTTTTGCTTCGAGAAGGGGGGCATCCTTTTCTAACTTTATAAAAACTGAAAAACATCCTTCTTCCTATCAACTTATGCAAAATGGTCAGAACCAAGTCATTGTTTTTCTTAGAACTGAGTCACTTGAGTGAGAAAGATTAAGAAGAAACCCTCAAACCTCTTGTCTGCCATAAGTGTGTAACAAGATCAAATTAAACAATGGGGCACAGGAGGCCCTGGGGAATCAATTAGGGTCAGCACACTTGTGAGTAATGGATTTAAAGAGGGCACTGAAGGATGCAGCCAACTTTCCCAAAACAGTGAAAGCTTTGGGGACTGGGAGGTGAATATTTTGTTGTTTTTCGAAGGCTTCTTTGATGGGCTTCCTTTTAGGAAATAAGATGCTGAGAGGCAAGTGATTTCTAGGGCTTCCTTAAGGACTGTGTTTAATTTTCTTTGTAAGTGTTTGAGATCTGAAACTAGGAGGGAGGGGGAGAAGAAAGGGAGGTAGATGAACAAGATCAATGACTTTTAATTTTCTCTGATGTGTCTTTGGATAAAAATTAAAATCTCCTGCAGCTGAGTTTGTTAAAATAGGAATTGATACTGCTATTCTTCATCCTGTGAGACTTTATTTACTACAAGAGCAGAGAATCTATTTTTTCCTATTATGGCAGGGTTTCTATTTTTAGCCTTGTTTCCTAAAGAACTAATATTAAAGGTATATTCAGCTCTTCCTTTATCCCTCACTTCTCTCCTCAATGATCTGAGGCCATTGACTGAGTTCAGCCCAGCTGGCAGAAGGGCAGAGCTGGCTCAGAGGCAATTGCTTGTTATGGATTTCACAGGAGGGGTGGCTGGGTAGAAGTTGCTGCAAGTGCTCTTTTGAGGAAGAGGCTATATGGAGAGCTCAGGCCCCTTTCTAATATAAATAATCAGCACAGAGAGAGATGTTAGGAAGGCTTCAAATGCAGGGACGACCTACAATTGGAGCTGGCACCTTATCAGACCTCAGGACAACCATTCATGAGATACAGGTCCAGAGCACTCCAGTTCTCTATTCTGCTGCTTGCAGAGCAGCCTGTTTGTTCTGTAGCTATAGATGTACAAGTATGTCATGTTCGCAGAGTTTTGCAGCAAGGCTCTTGCTTTCCCTTTCTGTCAGCCTTGTTTTGTGCAGGTTGCTAACAAAAATTCAAAGCAGGATTGGCAAAGAGGATGTTGTCACAGATGAAGCATCCAACTGTGACAGTGGGATAGATGAATGCTGGGTTGGCTGCCTGAAAGAGGAGACACTGAGGGATTGATTCCTGTGGCTTGCAGATGGCTTCCCCATCTCCTCACAATACTCTCGTGATCCTTTGCTGGTGATTGCCACAACAGAAAACATGTCAAGGTTATCTCTGAGCTCAGAGGGGTATTACAGAGCCCCAGGACCTGTGTTGTATGCCAGATGACCTAAAGCCCCAAAGGCTTTTGGTCAGCCAGGGTTGAACTTAGGGTTGCTCAGGGCTTCCTCGTGGGATAACTCTGCTCTTGGCAGTCCTGGGAAGAAAAAAGGCAAAGTGTTCTGTCTCTGCTGCTGTGCTACCTATTGCAGCCGCAGAGGATTAGCAAACCCTGAACAGCCCTGCCCTCCTCTTGAGAACACAGAAGTTGCAGGGGCTGAATCCCTCCAGCCAGAGACCAATAAAAGATTGGAAAAGATTGTCCAGTTATTCCTTGAGCCAACAGGAAATAAGTCTGTTGTAAATGGGTAAAATTCTCTGAGATGAACACCTGGGAAGGAATCAAGTAATACAAGTGTCTACCCTGAGGAAGAATGCTTACCAGTTTTGAGGCTGAAATGCTGTCTGTGCTTTGAAGACTGGGATGTTTTGAACAATACTTAACCTAAATCATCTGGTTTGTAATATGAGCCAGTAAATCCCATCTTCCTCACAAATTAAGTCCATGCTCTGAAATATGTGAAGTAGTTAGGTTTTGAGTTGTGTCTTGTTAGATCAATAATCAAATAATATATTGTTTCTTTTTCATGATTCAGAATAATTATGCTTATAAATATTAATTTCAGCTCAACACATATGTACTCTGGAGTTCTTAGGAGTGAATAGCAATATTTAATTGCAGAAGCTAGAATATTCATTGAATTCTTTCAGATAATCTTCAAATGGGTATATTAAGAGTCAGATATATGCTAGCAGGAGGGTTTTCTGCAGAGCTGGGAAATGCTCTTCGAAGTTTCCCTCTGGCCAGGAGGATATCACAATGTACCACTGCAAGAGTGGAGAAGGAAAAACAAAAATAGGCTTTGTGTGGCCAAAAAGGCTTCATGGTAATTTACCATTGCAGATATGTTTTATATAGGTAATTCTACCTCCCTACCAGCTCAATTAGTATTTTATAATTAGTATTTTTCAAAATCATTTCAGGTTGTGCAACACTGCTATAATAACCTTTCTGTTATAATAATCCCATACTATTCTAAAAGGGAAGTAACATGGAGTTTTGCTTCTTTCTTTTCTTCCCGAATCTCCAGGAACTTTGTGTACTGCAGGAAAAGCAAAGGGAACTGTGGACATGTCAGTGTCCACTCATTTGCTGCTTAGCAACAAATTAATATGGTAAAGTCAGGTTTATGAGGGGCTCCTGAAATCATAGGAAATAAAAGGGAGGCAATCTATGCCATCCCTTCTCCCAAGCCAGGATTGGCTGTAGAAATGCTGCTGCTGACTCATGTTTGACTTGGCATTATAATGCTGTGCCACTTTCTTTGTATTTATAGAAATATGCCATTTCCTTATTTGCAAATGAAAAATGCATCTACATAATTAATAGACTCAGTGTGTGTTTTGTCTCACTCTTTGTCAAGTTCAGATCCCCACATAGTAAAACCTTGTGATGAATCATACAAATTTAGGCACTTTATAACCTTTGCTTTGAAATTTCAAAGGATCTTGTCTGGAGAT
>NW_009914135.1:115596-124769 GCF_000696875.1 Nestor notabilis
CAGGAACCTCCCCAAACTAAACTCTCAATATGTTCATCTCTGAGTGACTTAACTCAGAACTGTTAAAAGCTGTTTGTGAATGCAGAATAAGCAAGGCACAACATCCGAGCTTTATGGCGGAGATCCACTTACTGTCTGCTCTGCATTTGGCAGGCCACCCAAATTTGATGCAGCTGATGCATCTTTAAGCAAGATTCATTGATACATCATTTATCTGCTTTTTCTGCTGAAAGAAACATTAAGTAAAAAATATTTTACAGTATCTAACCCAGAAAAAGATCAGTGGAAGACTTAGTGAACGCAGGCAATCTGAAGGAGAACATCTGCTAGCCCAGCTTGGTCGTGGTGGTTATTTCTCCCCCCACCCCTCTCCTTCCTGAATATGCTAACAGCTTCCTGATTTGAAATTGAGATGCATTATGAGCACCAGGCTGGTTATGCATTTTGACTAGTAGTCACTGTCTAATCCTTTTTATTCTGTTCCCAAAAAGCTTTGAATTTTTTTCCATGCATCTTTTTGCTCAAATCCATACTTGCCATACCTGAGTTTTGGGCTCTGTTTGCTGCTGACTACTTATGTGTGGTAGCATCCAGCTGGTTAATTGAGTCAGGTGATATTGTTTCTGATTTCTGAGTAAATGCCTCAAACTTCTTTAACAAGGGAATAACAAGGAGTTAGCAGTGAATTAGCAAACACTCTTGATCCCACAGGAATATCTTTGTTTCCATGAGAATGTATTCATACAAGAACAGCCACTCCCCAACCATTTGTGCAAACAGAAACATGTTCCCTTGAATATTCATGAACAACAAGGGGCACAAACATGGTTGAACCAAGCAGCTGCTCTGAATTCATACAACTGGTTTGTAAACACCGCTTTGCAGTATTTGACCAGCTCTAGGTACTGCTGTCAAACAGGAGCACAAACGAGCTGAAATGTTGACAGGACTAACAGCAGATGCAAAAAAAAAAAAGAGTAATGGCTGATACATTTACATACTTGTTAAATCTTCCTGTGTATAAAGACCAACAGTGATAATGAGCCTAATTCAACTACTTTTGTCTTTGATGATGAAATACACCAACGTAACAACACAGCTCATTGGTTAGATGCTTTTTCTCAGACCGGTTTTGCTGTCTTATCTCTTCTGGTATTTCCTTCCTTTGTTATCTTATTTCCATGCTGCAGGCTTGAGTGCTGGAATGAATTTGATGCTTGAAAATGGGTCCTCTACTAAATATTCTGCTTGATTTCTTAAGCCTTTTTCCTCCACAGGTGTCCATTCTTTCCAGCAGTGAGTAGAATGATGCTCTAGGACTGGAAGTGGAGCAGAAATCATCTTTTTAGCCTGTGCTGTCTTGACTCTTCCTTGTTCAGTTTTCTGCAATGATGCTGTTCTGTTCAGAAATGCCAGTATTTTTCCTGGAGAGAAGCAGAATGTGGCTCTTTATCAATGGGCAAAACTTTCCACATTGGTGAAGGTAAATGGCAAAGAAAAATAAGTCGAGGGTAGTGATGAATAAAAAGGGAGACAAGTTTTGAAGAGTGGCCTGAAAACTGATCTCTGGTTTTGAACTTCTGACTTCCCAAACCAATTTAGTCATTCATCCATGAAGCTACGTAGAGTTAGCTGCAGCTTATGTCTAAGAGAGTTCTGGAAGCTTTTTGTTGTTTTTTTATCTGCACCTAATCACTTCATTGGCTGGGGCTTTGTGTGTGTAAATGTGCAAATTAAAAGAGTTTTCTGGGATTTCTGGAGCTCTAAGTGGAAAACTATTTGAGATCTAAATGAAATTCATTGCCTTAAGTTGAGCACTTCCTAATTTCCATAGTATTGTACAAAGATAAAATTCAATATTGTTACCTGTGGGATAGGTTTGATGCTGACCTAAAAATGGGAAGGCCTGTGCTTTAACAGTCACTCTGCAACCAACCTGCTGTGTTAGATTGGCCAAACTGTAGTTTCCCCATACAAAAGAGTAGGGAACTGTAATTAATCTTCTTGCGTCTATATGAAGCTGAATTGATAATATGATTCTTTTTCTCTGTGTGTGTTTTCTGAAGTAAGTGAAAGACAAGGCACTGTGTGCATCTTACGTGTGATCCTTTGTTTTTCTCCTCCCTTTCAATCAAGGAACCTGTGGTAAATAAGAGAATGTTCTTGCTCCATCTAGACTGTTCGCCTCCTGTGGAGCACCCCGCATTTTTCATGTTGCTCAGTTATACTGATGATAATATGATGGTAACAAGACAAATACAGGAGCTAAAAAGTTGAAGATTAGTACAAAATAATACAACAAAGTTGGTTTTGCTCATGTGGTTTGCCACATTAAGTAAACATTCTTGGGAATTATTCAGAAGGTGGAATACATTTGGAAAAAAGTGTATCTTTGCATAATGCAGCAAATGTCTCAGCTTTTGTGCACCACTGAATGTAGATGAGATTTCCATTTAAGAAGTTTACAATTCAGCATCCATTCTAATATCTGTTTATAATAAATAACTGTGAATGTAGTTTGAAAAGAGAAAGGTGATCTCTTACAGCCCTTGGGTATTAGCTGCTACCAGCAAGATACATTTTTAGCATGCTTTGTTTATATTGAAATTACACGTTTGCCATGGAAACCTACATGTTACAATATACTATCTCATTCTGAAGTGCAGGGGAGCGGTGCAGTGAAAACCATGAGTTATATCATCTTGTGGTTTTTTCCTGATCTGTTCTGAGTATGATTTCTTTGTATTTCTGATTGATTTAATGAGGATTGCTCTAACCACTCAGACTGCAAGAAGGATGGGAACTCTGATCTATGAAACCTTAGCTTCCTTTGAATCCTCTTTTCCCTCCAAGTTCCAGACTTTTCCATGAAGGAAAAGCCTGAAACATACTTTTTAAGGAAGTGGTTCTGTTTCTTATTGGCAGAAACCAATATTTTTTTTTGCTTTTTAGTTTGATTTTCTTTTAGATGATGTGTAACTCAAAAAATACAAACCAGTTGAAATTTTCCCTTTGAAAACAGGAGATGTTTTGGCTTTGCTCTTATGTTCTATTTCCTTTCCCTTATTAAAAGAAAAATAAATCTATTGAATATCAAGTAATTTTTAGAAACTGGGCTTTTACTTTTGATGGAACTGAATATTATGGCACAGTGCAATTCTGTTCTTAGGGTTCTGCTCAGTATTGCAACTAAAAGCCACTCACCCATCACTAGAGAATTGCTTCGCTTCCCGAGGTCAGGCGTAGTACGTGAATTCCAGCAGCCTCATCCTGAAAATAACCATAGCACTGGATCTGTTTGACAAAGCTGTAGCACTTATTCTCCCACCAAAGGGTTTAATTTAAAACTAAGAGACTGTTGTGCAGCCTGAGGCAGTGTTGGACATCACTGCTTCTTTGCTTGAGCTTCTGAGCGAGGAGGAATGAGTTTGAGCACTTATGTGGCTTTGAGCTTTATGTGAATGAAACCACTGGTTACAGGTATGAGTTTTTCAAGACTTTGTGGCTTGAAGCAGCTGATGCACAGGTGTTAGAATACAAACTCCAATGGCAAAATATGTCAAAAATGGCTTAGCATTTAGGGGCTTGAACACTGTGTTTTGCAGAACATAAACCCCCACCAATCGCACTATTCTCTTTTTTGCCCTTCCACTTTAATTTTAATGGAAAATTAAACCACTGGGTGGTGTCAGAGAAGGAAGGGTGCTTTTCAAAGAATATAAATTGGAACAATAGCACTGTTTTTCTTCTTTCCCCCACTTCCCTCCCCCTCTTCTCATTTTTCGGCTGTAACTGCCTGAGAGAGTTAGTCTTCTGGTAGATACCTCAGTGGGTGTTATGTTCTGATGTCCTGTGGATATTCTGTGACTTGACAGACTCTTCTCTGAGCTGTTTAATGGACTCCCAGGCTGGGTGTCCATTCCCTCCTGCACCCAAATGACTTTTCCTGAGATAGAGCCAACTGTGCTTTGCCACAGGACCTTCTTGCAGGCTGTGCTGCTGAGTTTAATAGCATGCAGGAAACCTTCTTTGTCAGAGGTGGAACAGGGTACCTACCTTAACCCAGACCTCTCTGGGACCACGGTAACAGGCTATGCATAAAGGCATCCATCTCAAAGTCTAGGTTAATACTATTGTGCCCATGCCTGGATCTGCTTGTTTATACCTCTCTTGTCCTTTTTGAAATGTTTTCTTTTAAAAAGGATCTCAGTAAATGAAAGGAGGAAAAGGGGCTTGCTGCAGCCAAAATAGATGAATAAATTAAAGCAATCACTCTTACAGAAAGCAGTTTAATAACCAGTGTGGCAAGCATTGCTAATGTTAAACCCGCTTTGAAGTCTGTTACATAGTTAAACTGGGATTTCACATCAAAAAAGTGTTATTTACATTTGCACATGCTAGCCCAGCTTTTGTTAACAGCACTGGAAGAAGATTAGATGTAAATGATCTGAGACCAGTAATAGAAATGCAATAGTCTAAGGCATTTCTCAAGGAGGCCATTACAAGACTGGAGGGAAAAAAGATAGTATTCAAATTCCTAACCATGTTCCTGTCTTCCACAGCATATTTCCAGATGCCAAAATAATCTCAGCTAGCAAAAGTGAGACTCATTTGCTCAAGCCTTCCCACTTGCTGAACTTACGTAACAAGACACTTGAGACGTAAGTTTCCATTTTTACAGTGAAAATTAGATGGAATGATGCAAAGCCCTTCTTAATGTCTCCTCCCTTGATGTTTCTACTTCTCTGACATCAGGTGGTTTAACTGTAATGTCTGAATCTTACCCAAACTCTGGACTGCAGTAATGTTCTGATTACTGCTTGGGGGAAAATAATTCCTGGAAGTAGTGGGATTTTAAGAGAATAATGGGTAATGTAAGGAGACTACCACATGGTTTTCCCATCTCAAATCCTGGAATTGTACTGCATAAGATGGACATGGTTGGATTTCTTGTCTGCTCTGTACCCTTAGGTTAATACTTTTACTTAGGCCCAGATTCAAGTCTTGGATGACGTACTTGATTTTTAGGCACCTAGATTTAAGAATCAATTAGGAATCAGTCCTCAGTGTGAATCCTAAGTGGAGGCATAGACTTCTCACTGGTTTTAGAGGGAGCAAATGTTTTCATTATAGGCAGTCTGATTAGCAGCCGAAAGGGAAGTAGTATACAACATGTTGTCCTAAAGTAATTGTATAAGCAGTTAAACTATTCTTCTTTAAAGCCTTAGAAAAATATCAATTTAGTCTCACAAAGGACAGTCAGGATAAGTGGGGCTTTGGGTCATATTTGGACATGAATTCACTCGTATTTCCAGTTCTAGGCAATCTTTAGTAGCTTTCCTTTTGCCTAATGTGGAAAGCTTGAATAATAATATTACTACTTAGAATTAGATTTACTCTGTTCTCTTTTGCCTGCTCAGCTGCCACCTTCTAGAAAACCAGGGATGAGTTTCCATTCAGAAAATAGGCAGGAATTTCTGCAGTGTTTTCTAATTATTAAGGCAAACCAGAATCTTTAACCATTTTTGAGCCACATACCAGATTCTTCATTCATAACTGATCTCAAGTAGAAATAGTACGAGCCTGATTCTTCTTTCGATGGGAACAATAAGGAATGAAGGATTATTCCACTAAAGATGATTTAATTAATAGAACTCATGAGGAAATAAGAATCAAGTTTACTGTCAGGAATGAGAATTAAAACAAAAATGAGAACAGATTCTTTACAAAGGTCTCAATTTCTTACATCTTGTTTTTAGAAGGTCTTCATCAATGAAGCCTTCTGGGCTTCGCTAAGAGTCATGGGTCCCCAGTGCTTGTAATAAACAAACTGTTGCTTTTAGCTTTTTAATAACTGTCAGACGTTTTTATGGCTGGGTCGAATTAAAGTGGGAAAAAGAAATCAAAAGGAATTTATTTCTCATGATAAGCATTGGAAAATTTGCACTGATTTCCCATGGGTTTCATTTGAAAACTCTTAGTCTCTGTTTTATCCCAGCTTTAAGTACCTGAAGTCACCTGTTATAGTGGTTATTTGCTGTGCGCAAGGTGAAATCTGATATTTGAAGCACTCAAAGAAATTAAATTTCTTAACTGTGAATTTGTGGGATTTTTAGACTATACTTTAAAAAGAAAAAAAAGCCACCACAAAAGGCACTTTAATTCTTTCATTATCAGTGCACCTTTTGTACCTCTTCCCGTTTTGGGGGTAGTTTGGTTTATAGCCCCACTCACTCCTTCAGAACTTTTTTCTAAACTAGAAGATACAGCATAGTTCTCAATAAATACCTTGATTGACATTCTGAAATGAAGGTTACTTGCATACTTTATGGGGCCTTTGAATAGCATCAGATGAATAGCCCAGTGATTGATTCTGATCACAATCCACATATTAAAGAGTTTTGCAGCACTCTAAAATTCGTGTAGCCTTTCACAGGAGCTACGTGTGTATGAGTTCTCTGAAATGTTCATCAAGTCAGATGCTGGAAGCATAGTTAACTTGAATACAAAGAAGCAGATCACAGAAAAAGTGACTGTTTGGGTCAGACTCATTCTGTATTATACCAGCATGAGTCTGGCATCACAAAAGATGGAGGCAAAATAGAGGATTTTGTCCAAAATTTATTGGAAGCACATCTTAAGCCAAATCACGCATCACATGCGCGTATCCAAAAACCTAATGCTGTGTCAGTGAACATAGCATCTGTGCCATATTCATTAGTCAGTTCCCTAAAAAACAGACTACTGATAAGGATGGATGCCAATTCCTGTAAAGCTCCTTCTCGTTATATTGTTCATTTTACCCTAAGTGATACAACCTCACTTTTTTAGTGGAAATGAGCTGGAAAGTGGGGATCACTGATCCCCAGGGGTTTGAGATAAAAAGGAGTGATAGGCTTGGGATTTTCAACAAGCCATAGAAATGTTAGTGCCTGGTTCCCAGGCTTATGAAAATGACAGGCTCAATGCATTTATGCTTCTTCATTTTGTCAAACTGCAAGAAATTCCATCTGTCAGTTGTCAAGAGTGGTGGTGAACTCAACCAGGTAAGTGTGTGTGGAAATTCTTACTCTCTGGACTCTAACTATATACTGCAGCCACAATGTTTTAATAGTTAACATAAAACATAATGGTCGCTCAGCTATTTTCAGGAAGCAATACATTATGGGAGGGTCATCCATTTGATTAAATCAAAACATGTTTTAAACATTAATTTGCACTAGCTGCTACTGGCTGGAAAGCACAGCAGCTGGTATGGAGTATTTTGACTATATCCTTCCATGGCTGCTACAAAGCTATTGCTGACACTGAACCCCTTGCTAGCTTAGCAAAGCCGTCAACATCATCACAGGTCAAATACCAGCTAACTCCTGTGTAATTCCATAGAATGGTTAACCAGATTGGATGTAAGAACTAGAGCACCTGGGTAATTAGAGACACCATTAAATGATATATCCTGCAAAGAGTAGAGGTGGTCTTGTATGTCTGTCTCAAATCAGGTTTGAGTCAAGTTCAGTGAGCTAATAGCAATTAGAAGGACTTCAAGTTAGCCTGAGAGGTGGTTGACATTTGCGCTGGCACATAGGAGGTGCTAGCTGAAAGAGTGACCTGCTGAAAAGCCTCCTTGATAGGACTAGGCTCGGAATGACTGCACCAGGAACAGGGGCAATAGGTTTCCCTAACATGAACCGTCCACCAGGCAGATGTCTCTTGCTTCTTTTACAGTTAATGCTTTGAAGGAGAGATTCACCTGACTTATTTTCAGTGTTTACTTAAGGATGAGATAAATCTTGACCTAGAAATGCTTTGGTCTTTTCTTTGAGTATGTGGGGTTGGGGATTATTTCAGGTCTCACCATCCAACTTTAATCATTCATTTATATTTGAAGAATATGAAAAGGTATCGAAAAAATCTAGTTTCTATAGCATAGGCCAACATAAATTTTTATTAGTATGTGGACACCAAGGGGAAGCAAATTCCATAGTGAAAGAAAGATCACTCCTGTCCTTCTTCTTTCTTTGTTTTCCTTTGAGTGTGAGTTAGACTGGGGGGGTCCCACAGGTCAGGGTCTCTGGAACGAGACTTACTCAAAATCCCAGGGAAGTGTTTTCCTACTCAGAAGTAGAGAATATAACTTGCTTGTATAAGCAAAGAAAGAAATCATAACTCATTTGAAATCTTGACATTCAGTTAGTGATGTTTCTCCTGTGCACTGTTGCCTCTGTGTGGCAGCTGAAATAAGTAGAGATGATCAAGCCCCCGCTATGGTACTGCCATATATAGATGTCTGATTTCTGCCACTTGTATCTCCTGTCACTATTCAGTCCCTGCAGTGATTTCTTAGAGGAAACTTTTCTTCAGCAGAAATAGCAACAGCATGTCATGGCTGGTCTGCTGCAGCTGTGTACTGTGTAGTGTTGCTGCTTGTGGTGCTGCTCCCAGGGTGCTCTCCTAGTGCGTCTAAGCAATTATTTCTAGATCTGTTGCTAATTCTGTGTTAAGGAAGGAACTGGGGGTCCAAAGATAGAGTGGGCAGATGATCAGTTCTGTGCTTAGCTCCGTATGTTTCATGCAAAATAAAAGAAGAGATAATAATACCATCGCTCTCATTTTCTGCTCTGTCCCCTCTTACACATGTATGCATGTGTATTTGCTAACTATTCATCTAGAGCAGGATGCCTGGTAATACTTAAGCACATGTCAAAACATGTCCTAAACCATCTCTCTTTGTGTGTTTGCTGTTGTTCTTCATTTTAATTTGCAGTAAGTCTTACCTCTTCTCAGTTTTCTTTCTTGGCACTTCGGTTGCAGGATTTATCAGCTTTAGCTAAATGACAGCAATATACTTGAGAAAGATCATCTACTCCTATTGATCACCTCTTCCCCTGTTAATCCTGGGGGATGATGACAAAATTGTAGCAAAATCAAATGGCAATTTAACATTGTCTTTTCAGCACACTTTGACTCAGTTTTGTCACATGTAGAATACCAGTAACATTAAGTGTCCTAAGTGCCAGCTTGCTTTCCTGCTTTGGAGTTTCTCCTTTAATACATCTAATTTGGCATCTCCCAAGATGTTTGTTTACATATCAAAAAGTAAAATTAAATCATTATCAGTCTTTATTGTGAAAATCAGAATTTGAGTCTTCTCAAGCCATAACACTCTTTACCTG
>NW_009914135.1:124800-129917 GCF_000696875.1 Nestor notabilis
AGTAGTTGAAAGGAAACATATACATGCAAAAGATCTCCATCAAGGACAGTAATTTTAAGAGCTGTCCTTGCTGGAGATCCTGTAATGGGCATTCACTGTACATGTCTTAAAACAATTTAGAAAAATTGTAGAATCACAGAATAGTTACAGTCGGAAAGGACCTTAAAAAAGTACAATTCCTCTATTAATCCATAGCTGGCAACAAACATCCTAACCATTGTTGACGCCAAGAGCAGGTTGCGCTGTGACACATCATCATTCCGGTAAATTAAGAAAGAAGAGATATGATGTCAGAGCTGAGGGACCTGAAAGAAACTGAATATAGTTTCTCTCACGCTTATGTAATGAAGTAAATGTATTTCTCTGCAATCTCAGATTTCCTGGAATCAAAACTGCTTCCTTGAAATGACTGGAGTTTCCCTGGCAGTTAAAAGAGAGCACATGAGTATGGTAAGAACAGATTTTATATTTTTTCTTAGAAGCCTATGGTTCCCCTATAACTCTGTCTTTTCCCTGTTGCAGACAGTAAAAAACCATAATTCAGTGCTTCGGCTACTCCTCATCTAATTTCTCCTTCCCTACCATGAAATAGGCTTGAAAGCCAGGACAGATTATTTCCTATTACTTCTTATCTCATGCTTTTTGAATCTTTTGGTTCAAACATTTTAAATATTTGTTTAACTTCCCTCAAGAAAAAGGACTAGAAAGTTAAGGAGAAGTGGCTATTGCTGACCTTTTTCCCCTAAGATGAGCCAATATTCTCATGTTTTCATGTCCTCAGATCATGGAGTTTGAGAAAGAAATGCGGAATATCACCTATTTGCAATAGGTAGGACTTGTCAGGGAGGGATGAAAATGAGTACTTTAAATTGTTGATATGAATATAAGGATTGTAATTCCTACCAGCTTATTTCTGTAAGGCTGGTAGGACTTATTGCTGACCACAACTCACAACCTCTTGACTTTGTGGACTTCTGACACATGCCTGCAGAAGTAAGGTGGAATTAACTACATCTGCTCTTAAAAAAATTTCTTCTGAGAATGGAGAAGTTCTCCTCAGGTTGCAGTCCTCCAGAGCATAACGTGCATTGCCAGAACTGCAGCTTTCTCTAACGAGGCATAGGATGAAGCTTCAATAACATACGAGTGTGTTAGAGCTGCACATGGTTCAAGCATTCTATTTATGCCTGTTCACTGCTGTGTTTATACAGAATTATTTATTTCCTTTAAATTTGATTTTCTTTAAACTTAAACTGGGAGTATTTCTCAGGGTTTTAGTTTCCAGTATTCCCCATGTCTCTCACAACATGCTCTTTTTAAACTATGATTTTGTTGTGTTCCTCTATCAAACTGAAGCCTATAATCTGCAATGTGAATTGGCCAGGTGCCACATGCAGCAGATGGACTTGAGCATGTTTCTGCCAAGGAGCTAGCATGTGCACCAAGCTCTGTGTGTGTGGCATCCATTGCCTAACCAGAATGTCAAAACAGCTGTCTGTGGAGGACTTCTGCATCTGTACTAACAGGATCTGCCAAAAGTCCTGTAATTTGGAGCGTGGTTTCTATCTGAATAGTTTGAACAGTTTTAATGTGCCCAAACATGGACCAATGATCTCTGAGCTCTGTGTGATTTACACCAGTGTATGGGAGAATAATCCTGCAGGATGGTGAGGTTTGAATCTGATGCACATCCATCTAGCTGTGTTCACAAAGGTGCTAAAGAAGCGAGGAGAGGGGGAGTCGGATCTGTTTTGGTAACTATTTTAGAATGGGTTTAGAAATTTCTGGCTCTGGTAAATGGTACAGGAATGTAAAAAGCCATTTTGGATGAGTAGGAAGTTCCAGAAGATTTCAAGGGAAACAGGTGCAGATGTAGCTGGTCTGAAAGGAAGATGCAACAGCAGCAGCAGGCAGGTCCAGAGAGGGACAAAGCGGATTATTCCTGTCCAGTGAAGCTTCTGAGCTTGGTGAGAAGCAGATTCCTCAGTCATGTTCCCTGCAATTCCATATAAGCTAGTGTGCTTTCCTGCTCGGCCTTCACTCATTCACAGGGCTGGTTTTAAGAGTTGCCCCTGATTTTTTCAGTTTTGTAGGGCTTTTCTCTTAAAGAATGAACAAAAGTTGAAGAACTCATTCTGAAAAATATTTTTATTTCTCTATTTTATTAATCTAGCACTGCCTGTCTGACCTTTTGTTTCTGTTACAAATAATCACTTACATTTTCTCAGATATTATGAAATGGCTGTAATAAAGGTAAAGCACTTGCCCTTTGGAAGAGACAAGAAACCAGCCATTTCTGTCTGTAGCTGCATCTTGCCAGTGAAGTTAGAGATGTTTAGGAACCTTTTCCACAATAAAAGCTGAAATAATTGCTCTATTCGGGATGTGTTTTTCCCTTGTTGTTCTAGTGCTTTTACTCTCAAAGGCCAAATGGCATTTAGAATGATGAATGTTTTGCTTCCTCTTTCCTTCCCTAAAATGCACAGCAATAATGTCTACTAGACATTTCTGAAATGACCAAAAATGCATTTTCCTGATCAGTTTTGTGTTCATTTTAAATGGCCTTTCTTGGGATATGTAGCAGATTATCAGATCACATGATTTTATTTATCTCTGATGGTACTCAATCCTGTAGAGTGGGAAACTGGGATTAATATTTTGTGGTACAATTGTCTACTGAGAGCCCTGCAACCATGTTCTGTTGCATAGTTTATCTCACAGCAGCAGCATGGACTCTTAAGCACCCTTCCACTGAACATCAAACGTGTCCTTGTAGCACATGTTTATGTTTAAGAGATGTTAGTGGTCATTAGGGTCCAAAGAGTTTGGCTTACTTCATACTGTTTATTTCTACTCCCCTCTTTCATTGAAGTCTCAGATTCTTTGGTATCACTTTTCATTCCTACATTGCTTATGTTCCCTGTCTCTGTAAATCTCCCGCCCTGGCTTTGAATTCAGATAGATGTGACTATTAAAGTGAGGGCTAGCTAAATGCATTGAAGCTACATCAATATGTTGAAGCTAATACAAACCACTTGTAGAAAAACAAAGTAACCTGAGGTGTTATTAATTTTAGATTAAGAATGCATCAAGGAATGAAGTCTAATCCATTAAACTAGAGTTGTTTTGCTGTGATTCTAATGTAAATAAATGTCAGAAAAGTAAAGATATTAGCAGCAGCTAAGCAGTTTCACCAAGATCAAGCCAAGGCTTGAGCGATGTCCTCCTCATTTTTTTGGATTTGTCATTGTTCTTCTTCCTCATACAAAATTAATCAATAACATTGGAAATAATTCATCTCTTGACAAAATTAAACAAGTCCTTTTGAGACTCCCTAATGTCTACATATAATCAATACAAAACCACATAACCAGGTAATTATGTACAAGAAGCAAGCACTGAAAAAAGTAGTAATAAAACAAGAATTTACTTTGTTCCTTTCCCAACAGTTCTTTTAACTATTGGTGCTTTCCAGAGCAACAGATCAGTGCTATAGGGAGGAGTGTGTCTTTTAAGTCAGAAATATCCTTTAGCTTTTGGCAATTTATTATGCATTGCTTTTAACTATTAGTGTGTACAACATACAAAGAGCTGTCCCTGTGTGCCTCTGCCTTCATCTCTGAAGGTAAGGACAGTCACCTGCTATGGGAGTCTGCAACCACAGATTCCAAGCTTCACAAGAACAGCTCCTGCTTCCCCCTTTTTTAGTGGAGAGATGTTTTTCTAAGGAAGTCCTTATTCTGAATATTATTTTTTGTTCTTTTATCAGAGTGTTTCTAGCAGTTTCCTTTCCATTCCGATGCTACAGCATATTCAGGAATAGCTGGGATGAGGCTCCAAACAGCCAGTGCTTTTGACCAGGCACAAAGGAAGCAGTTTCCTTGGCAACCACAACCCCAGAAAGGTCCCAAAACAGCACTTCCACCTGCCTGAGATTTCTTTTTAATTTAGGAGTTTGCACATCGGCTTTGCATGGAGAATTGGGTTCTGTCTTAGGGCTTTATTCATAACATAAGTTGCTTACAGGAATAAAGTACTTTTTGCATATGAATTTATACGTTGGACTGACTAGCTTACTGGAAAGACTGTTGATTTATGTAGTGACAGCGGATGCTGCAGTAGCACGTGGTGGGATTCAGGAACGACATACAACACTTAAGCTACAAAAATTAAAGCACTGCATGGAGTTAAAGAACTGCCTAGAGAAGAATTAGTTTGCTCCTATGTCTATGTTAGAAATTATGAGATATGGGAAACTGCCAAACTTGCATATGTCTTTGGGTTTTACTAGAGTTGTTAACTTTAAAGGGGAAACAGCCAAAAAGAAGGGCATTAAATAAGGAAATACTAAAACTCATCTCTCGCTGCTGAGGGATGGGTGTTTTCATACAGAAAAGTTCACTCCTGCTTCTGGGGTCACTTGGATTAACTCCTGGCAGCTTTTAGACAGTTGATTGCTGTGGATTTAGCAGAGCTCAGCTCCATTCACCCTATGGAGGCTGGGATGCCCCATGGCTGCCTCTCACCCAGCATCTGTGAGGTGCTTCTCCAGAGCATGGGAGGAGAAAAGGAAACCCTGCTGCTTGGTTACAGGGGGGATTGAAATAGAAATATTATAAAGACGTCTGCTATTGAAAGTGTTGGAAAGCTCTAAGTGAAGGCCTGATCCTGCAGCGCTGTACCAGTGCTGTGGGCACCATCTTAGGCCACCAGAGCCCCTCCAAGTCCCACAGTGTTTCAGCCACAATTGGAGACCGGACTAAAAGACACCATGAATGCTGTGGTGGCAGGCTGCAAGATGAGACTCTCAGGAGACTAAGTCTTAACAGCCATTTAACTTCAATATTCAAATGCAATTTAAAGCCCAAATATGTTTACTCAGCTCCCGGCTTCCAAACATCATCAAAAATAGCTATGTGTGAAAGGGATTGAGGCTGCGCTTCGCACCAAGGGTGCTGTCGAAATGCAGGGTTGTCTCCTTAAGAAGAAATAGCTATGCCATGCAGGTGACACCAATTGCCCCTGCCCAGGCCCTGCTGAGCAGGAGGAAATTGCAAAGAACTATAGCAATAAGGAGCTGGAGCAGGTTGAGGTGTGAGGCCAGAGGGCAAGAGGTG
>NW_009914135.1:129948-134147 GCF_000696875.1 Nestor notabilis
CTCTGAACTCCAAATGCAAGTGAAAGCAGAACATTAGTTGCATGAGCAGCAAAGTCTGGATGTGTAAAGCTCTCTCTGTGGTTGGAAGCTAGAGGTGGAGGACAGAGGTGAAGGCTGAAATCAGTGCTTCTTAATAAGACAGATGTTCCTCAAAGGTATGTTGCTGCCTTTTCATGTTGTATTTTGTGTTTAGTGAGACTGTCCTGCCAGGGAAGGTTTCTTCAGGTTTGACTGGTGCTGGTGGTCAGTGCATCTGGTGATGCCTGTTTCTGCTGTGAAATTTTGGGGATTTGTGTGCACAGCAGTGCTTCTCCTGTGCTTGTGGGGTCTAAAGCTTAGCAGGATATGCTAGGGGAAAGAAAGAGACACCATCATTTTATTCTGCTTTTGGTGTCAGGCAGCTTCTTCAGCCTGAGGTGTCTACTTTGGTGATTTGGCTGTCCCAAGACCATTTTCCTCAGTAGATTTGTGTCTCCCCTTCAGATTTAGCAGTGCTGAATTTCATTAAAAAGTGGTTGGTTGAGTTTTTTTCTGTGCAAGAGATGTGTCTTTGTGCAGCACATGGACATTCATATCCAGTGCCTGCTTTAACACAGGAAAATAAAACCAGAAATCACATTCTACTGCTTTGCCAAAATTGTGTTTGTTATAAATCTCTACCTAATATTTCCCATTTTCGTGAACTGCACCTGGAGAGGGGCTTTTTGTGCTATTTAGCTTTATATATTGCAGTTAAAGCAGACAGGTAGCCCCTCCAGCAGCTCTGGTGAGTGCCTCAGAGGCATAGGTGCTAACCAAAGCAGCTGTGGGTGATAACTAAAGCTAAGCAGTGTGGCTGTCCCTCCTTCACCCCAGTTCCCAGTACCCAATTAATGTTTCTTGCACTTGAGTGATGAGGCTCAGAGTGCAGCTCTGTGCTTAACAGGGAGAAGAAGAAAAATTCTTCACAGCTGCAGCAGCTATTTCAATCCCTCTTTGACAGAGCTCTTTTAACATGATGCTCTTGTCTCCCTGGCAGAGATGTATCCCGCTAGCATGGAGGTTTAAGTCATGTTGTTAAGAGATATTTGTGACCTTATTTCTGGTTTTATTACCCTCAAAATTAGCATGTCACTTACCTGGTGATGCTTCACAATGTAACTGGTTTTGCTGTGAATGAAGTTAACCGCAGAAGCAGGTTTCCATAGCCTCCAGGTTTAAGTGTGGGTGGTAGGGAGAAGTTTCTTTTTCCCAGCCTGTGCTCAGAAAGTGACTCTAATACCCAGTGGAAACGTTCTGTCAACAGAGAAAGACTAATGAAAAGGAAGATGTTTTCAGGTATAAGCAGGAGTCAGAGCTCTGTCAGCTCTCCAAAGCACCAGCTTGATTAGTCTCTCCCTTCCTGGTCACCTACATAACAACATTTATTCATTTTGTATAATGCTTCAGTGAAACTCCTCAGTCCTCAAGCTAAATACCAGCATATGTGATCTCTGTGTATTAATGTGTCCCTCTGGTTTCCATGTCACTAAAATACTGCAAACCTGCTGGGTTGTTGGGTTATGTATTTGTGAGAGAATAAATTGAAGAAAATAAACTGTGTGACAGCAGTGTAATGAGGAAACATGCAATGATCAGCCTAATGGGAGGGTCAAAGACATAGCCCGATAAATAAAGGGGAGATGGAAGTGTCCCCATCAGCTAATATGTACACATACTGCTATCTGTTTACCAGCTGAGCCCCTGCACAGCTGTGGGGAATCAGGGGGACTATGTGCTATTGCTAGCTCTACCAAGGGTGAGAGTAATCAGTCTGAGCTCCCAGTGCTGTGCTGCTCTGGTAGTCAGGCCCCTGACTTCTATCCCTTTTTCATTTATCCTTGCTAGAAAAGCAAGGAAGCTGGTGCTTGAGAGGAAAGATGAGTTCCTTGCCTGGTTTTGTCTGAGCTTGCTTCCCATGCCCTGCTGCAGGTCCTGCTTGCAACCTTGAGTAAATTGTTTGGGCAGTGATGTCCCTTTATGGACTTTGGCTGAAGAATATTAGAAACCAAGATTCCCGTTTCTTCTTAACACTATGTTTGGTAGGGACCTTGGTTTCTAAAGTTAAAATTCCTCAAGTATCTTAGAGTTTTGCCTCTTAATGTACAGAGAATTCTTATTGTGGTTGAGGTGGTTAGTGCCTGGCTTGGGTTCAGTCTTTTTACTGATGATGCTGCTTGGCTGCCTTCTTTATTATAGGGGGATAAAAATTAAGTGGCAGTGTGGTGAGTGTTTTTATTTTTAAGGTCCTCTTCCCCAGTGCTTCAGATCAGCGTCTGAAGATGCAACATTAGTTACCATCTTTCCGTGATATCTTAAGGAGTGGATGTACTTGTACTTGGTATCTGTATGTAAGACTAAGAAGATGCAGCAAAATAAAAACATCACTTTTCTGCCTTTTAGATGCATTTCTTCAGGTAGGTCTTCATTAGTTCTCATCATACCAGTGCTGGTCCTTTACTCCTGCTCGAGCTTGCATTCATCCTTGTAAAATGTGGGAGATAATTTCAAATGTAGGTTTTCAGGTAAGGGCTGGCACAGCAGTATTCTCCATTGAGCAGATGGGTGCATTAACAGCCTTTGCACAGAACCTGAAATTTCATGCGGTGAGTGGAATGCTGGTTGAAAGATAGGGGGGTTTGTTGTGGGTTTCCTTTTGTTTGGTTGGTTTGCTTTATTATTTTTTGAGGAACAAGGTGTTGATTTCGTCGTTGTTGACTTAGATGTATTTTTAAAATGTTTAAAGCAACTAAATGGAAGTTGGAAATCTCAGGCAAGATGTTTTCTCTCTTTGCTACAAAACAGTAAATGTGCAGTCAGTGTTTGTGGACACTGCAGAAATGAGCAGGGCTGACTGTGCCACAAACTGCGAGTTCTCTGCTTGGAGTCATCTACCTTGAGATGACATTCTTGGATGTTTATTTCTGTCTCATGTTGACTTACACATAAACACTTTCAGATGTTTGTGTAAAATTGGAAGAGTAATGAATTAGAAATGTCAGTTCAGTTCCACAATTGTTAAGGGTTAATGATAACCATGTTATTGCTGTGATAGTCTTATGGAAAAGACTAAGAAATGTGAATGGTTTCATTTTGCATTCTCTGAGTACATTTATGAGATGAGATGTGTGATAGCAGAGAAAATTACAACAGGTAGTTTACCAAAGTTTACCAATATTTCTCTTTTTAGAGGTCCCCTTTTTTCTTGTAATATTATCTGGTATCTCCTACCATTATTGAGTCCATTATTTCACATATGTGTGTGCACACACATAAACATCAGCAGATAATTCATGATCCCGAGATCTGACAGCAAGCGACAACAAACGAAGCAAAGGGACCATGATCACTAATTCACAGGTAAGAAACTAATGCTCAGCGAGATCAACTCAGTTGATGTAGCAGTTTCTAAAAGTGGTATACCCCCAGCGTACACCAGTATAATTTCTGTACTTTGGTGTATGAGGTTTTGTATGTATGCTTGAATTTTACAGCATCTTAATGTGAATTGTTCCTAAAAAGAGTGCGATTGAAACATCTAGCTATGACGATAATGGACATTATAGAATTACCTCAGTGGAAAAGCAGATCCTTTATGTTGCGGTGACATCATCTGAAGGCTGAATAAGTGAGAGAATCTCAGTGTTAAGTGGGGTAGGATGTGTCAGAAAAGAAATAGGAAAAAAATGGAAATTTCTTGGAAATGAATGAGGTGGCAAAAGATGCAGGGCATACCCCATAGGTCACTAACAGAGAGAAAATTTCTCTTCCTCTCGCATTCAAGTGAGAGCTCTTTGCAGTCAGACTGCTGCCCAGTATTTTTGCTTCTTCTGTTTATTCCATTTGGATGTCAACGTCTAATTAACTTGATGATGTAAGGTAATCTACTCTGGCCAGGGAGCATGTAGCACAAAATAAATCAGGGAGGACAGAAACTGATGATGTTCTTTGTATGCTTTCAGTCCTAGGCTGACTGCAGGTGCTCTTAGCTGCCACATTTTCTTGCTTGGGGAACTTGTTTGACATAGACCATCCTTCAGGTTTTCTAATTTATATAAAGGGACCATTATCATGTTGCAGGATACTTAAGATTAAAACCTTCAATGGAAACCACCAGATTAATGGTAACATTAATCTTCATGATGCAAATGGGAAGGTGAGATACAAAACTGATTCAGCAG
>NW_009914135.1:134178-138863 GCF_000696875.1 Nestor notabilis
GAGCACCATTATTCGATTTATTTATTTATTTAGAGTCTGTATCTGAGCTTTAACCATGTTATTGCTCTTTTCCACAAAAAGCACATACAAGAAGTCTTGTGAAACCATTTACTTCATATCGTGTACTCACCTCCCAACTTGAGTACCATGCAGCAGAAAAGCAGAACAAGCATATTTTGAAACCACTAAAAAGATTTTGTTGAAGTATATAAAGCACTTGAAAACAAATCTGTTATACAGAAGTAAAAGCCACTAAATTAATGGTGTGCTCCTTTATTTAGTAATTTCTATACATCTTGTACTGATACAGAGAGAAACATGACTTTAAAAGCCAACAGATTCATTAACATGGTGTGACAATCCAAATACCTGTAAATTACAAAAAGATAATCAACAGATCGATAAGCCTGCCTGAAACAGTTGTCTTGCAGTAATATTGAATTTTGAGGGGTTTGCACCAGTCAGTGTTTTCTGAAGGGATAATTTTCCAGTAAAGGGGAATTGTGTCATAACGAGTTGCTGGGCCACTGCTTTTTATGGCTAAGGAAGATCTGGACTGATTCTATCTCCTAATTAGCAGGGAACTTGATCTGAGTCCAGAGCTTATTCATAGGAGGCCAGGCAGGCTGTTTGAATGGAGAAATTACACATCTCAGATGACCTTGGATCTCTATCATGCTTCTAGTGACCCTGGTCTCCCCTGGCTTCTGCTGTGCCAAATGAGAGCTGCACCATATGGAGGAGAAGTGCTGTGGAGAAAAGGTGTCAGATGATGGCTAAGAAATATCTTTTATTTCTAGCTCTAGACAAAACAGAGGGGCGGGTGCAATCCTCTGGCTTAATTTTTACACATTCTGTGATTGGGATCTCTTCTTTCCACCCTTGAAAAGCATCCAGGGAGGTGGAGGACAGATTAGCACATGCAGCTGCTGGCTGTTTGAGTCCATTAGAAAAATGCATGTGCTGTAACCCACAGCGATTTGCCCATGGAATGGCATCGCTTGAAATGTTGCAGGGTTGATAGAAATCAAAAGTGTTGACTCGGAGTCTGTTTTTAACACTGATACCTAATTTAAATAAATGCCAGATGGGACAGAGGCAGTTTGTCTAGGTAATTACATGAGCCCCACTCACACAATGCTGTACTGAGGCTTCCGTAAAGATACGCATGGAAGCATCCAACAGCTGGGGTGCTTCTATAGCAAGAAGAAGCAAGGCAATACCAGCCGGAGTGGGAACAGGGAGAGAAAGATAGTTCACCCCGTGCCTGGGATTTTGGTACAGCCTAGAAAAGCTTTGGAATATCTGGGAATGATTAAAATGAATGCAAGAAATATGCATGTAAAATCAATGTTAGCTTAAAATTACGCTTAAATGTGAAATTTAAAGTAGTTTTGCAAACACCCCAAGAAGTGGCTGGGAACTTCTGATGCCTTTATTTTATAGCAGCAGAAATGGAAAAGGGAGTTCAACATAAATTGAGAAAGGACATTCAATTAGTAAAAATTCGACTAGTAGCAAATCAGTTCAGCTAATGTCTTTTAGATTTCTTACTTGGAGACATCAACTATCATAGAAATTTCATTAAACATGATTAGTTTAATTATTTTGTCCTTAGTGAAGAGTGCTAATTAACTTGGCTATGATAAATATGCATCTGAACATCATCTTGAAACCCCTACAGATCCCAATTATTCTTAAAGTCTAAGGTATACACCTTGTTGATACAGTCCCTTTTCAAAGCAAAGATTTTTTCCAAGGAATACCACTGATTTCAAAGGTGAGTAATTTTTTTTCTTCTGAAAAAAGGGAGGCAATTTTTGATCAAAATCTGAGGTGAAATTATGAGGGCTCTGAAAATAACCTTGAAGTGTGTATCTTGTTCCTAGCCACGGATTCTGCCTGTGAATTGAAGCCAAATGAAAATCTGCAAAGGGGAATGGTTAACTGCTAACCATTGTAGCAGCTTCAAATATGTAATCAGTTTGCATATAAGAATAGCATTACTTACACTTGAAGGTAAAAAGCAACAATATATGGCAAACCCTCTTAAGCGTACATCAGGCCTTAATTTGGGGCCATTGTCTTGTAATCACAATGGAGTGAAGATGAACCTCCAAAATCATTTTAAAACCCTGCATGAGTGCCCATTCTGGTGACTTGAAGCTCATGATCTGCCTGAGTATTGCCTAGATCTATGACTGTCTTGAAGACTGAGTTGAGAGAGAGGAAAAAGAAAGAGCCTTCTGTGAAAAGTTTTTATTTTAAGTATCTCTTTGGTTTTACTGCCTGGGAAACTTTTACTAGAACAAGACTTTTTGTATTAAAATAGATGGGCTAATGATACTATTGGGTTATCTGTTCTACAGTTCCCTTTCTTGGCTTCTTGCCAGGTGTAATTATAAAGTAGATGCAATTCCTTGATGTAAGAATGAAGTTAAGGTGAGCTAATTAAAAATGGAGTCACTATACATGTGCAAAGGTGCTTCATAGATTTGCTTGGGTTTTTATTATTCAAATCTCTCCGTGTCAGGATATGTTACTTTCTAATCCTTGACCCTGTCAGCTAATCAAACAAAAGCATGCCTGTCTTCTAATTAACAAAATAATTTCCCTTGTGAATACAGATGTTCCTGTAAATCTAAGATAAACATCAGTGCAATTAAAGTGCAGTTCAAGTTTCTGAAATTTACTTTGGAACACCAAAATGCCATAGTATTAAGTGTTTGAGGAACTGTTACTCAATCAAATGATTCATGGGGGGTTTTTTTGAAGTAGTAAAAAGGAGCATTTTACACAAATTTTAGTATCGATAATAAAGATAGTGCTTTGACCACATAGTGGCCAGGAAATAGTCTCTGTCCTCAAAACGAGATAATTATAAGCTGAAAAATATAGGATGAATCTGATTTTTGTCAATGATCTATCACTAGAGCCTCTTAAAGTTGCAATAATACAAGGGACATGAAAAGCAAAAAGGATATAAGTGCCTTGACTTACAACAGTAATGAGTACAACAGTTTGCTGGAGTAGCTGTAAATCAAATGTACTGTAGCTATAAAAAGCCCATAAGACATTTGGATGTGATCCTGGACTGCTTCTGCGATATAGAAGCTGTGCATACAAATGAGAAGTCATCCATATTGCATTGTGGGGAGGACTGCATTATTGAAACTGGAAAGATGATAATAGGAAGTTGTTTTTGGAAAACTGCTGAAGCTGAGCTTCGTTGTGTTGGTGCCAATATAGGGCAATTACATTTGGGACAACATCAATATCTGTTAAATAGAGGAAATGTAATAAGGAAGGAATATGTGATCATTAGGAGTATAAATTAAATTCAATTCTGCGGATTGGAGTACTGTATATCTTAACTTCATTTTAGCCTAATTTCTTTCCCCCCCAGCCCTCACCACCACCAGTCACACATACCCCCCTCCCCTTCCCCTTCATTTATTTCTCTTTATGCTTTATTACTTTTAACCTTTTTTTTTCTTGGTCTGGCTAATGCTTATGACACCTTCTGCCTACACGCTGTGCTTAATAGAATTCTTTAAACAAAGAAATCTCTTGGGGTAGACATTCAAAAATCAATGTACCGTATATAACATAGGGCTGAAAATGAAGGAAGATGGGCAGGATGGCTGGAAGCTCACCTGAAAAATTGTTTTAGGAAAAATATTCCTATAGATTAAGGTCATGTCTGGGGACTCGGAGGACATGCATTCAGTTCTGACCCTGTTGGGTCTTTGTTCTCCACCTGTAAAAGCAGAAAACCTTCTTTTCTTTCCCCTCATTCCTACATGTGCCTTCTAAGTCTGTAATAATTTTTAAATGGGGTCTGATTTTCACAGTACAGTACACTTAATTAGCATTCTGACCACACTTGGAGGTGAGGTGTTAATTCTAGTGTTTGTATTATTGTGACAGCATTTAGTATTACCAATCATTAAGGTAATATTAATGGATTTCCTCAACCGATTATTACCTTGGGTTAAGGCTGGGACTGCATATACTCAGCCTTGTCTCAGATGATCTGTTCCATAGTGGCCATAGGCTAAATCTATTGGGAAAAAACTGTAAATAGGAGCATGGTGACTTGGATTCTATCCTTGTGTGTGACCTCGTGATGTGCCTCAGTTTGTCAGCGTGTGGGTGCGGAGTAATAGCTCTTGTGTGATGTGTGACCAGGGTGTTTGTGAAGCGTCTTGAGACCTGGAAGAAGATTCCTTACAAGCATGATGAATTTGTAGGAGCTGCCTTATCTCCCAGAGACCAGTTAACTGTCACAGGTGCATGCAATTCTTGTCTGAGAAGTCCAGGAAGAAATTGGCAGCTATAGCCATACAGAGAGAAAATAGAAAAACTTTTGGCTTGGGAATTTTCATCTAGCTTTGTTGTACATTTATTATGGAGCTTCTTAAATGCCTTATCCAAGAGAATGGCCCCCATTGTATTAAACTGCATATTACCAAGCACTTCTGGGCTTTGGAAATGATTTAATTGGTTTTTTTGGGTTTTTTTAATAAAAGGAAGAGAATATCATGGGAAGAGTGGACAAAGACTAAAATCAGTGTTGAGAAAGTCCTGCAACAGGCGAGTAGCAGAGATGACACTATCTATTGGGTCACACTGCCTCCGTAAGGTTTGATTGCTGCTTTTGATAGCTGCAGGAATGGCTCAGA
>NW_009914135.1:138894-195062 GCF_000696875.1 Nestor notabilis
GGCCTTCTCTGCAGGTTGGTCCCGTGATGTAGTAAGGGATAACCCCCCAGAAGCTATGAGTTTATGTATTGTCGGTGTGTGTATGGTAGTCTTTGACTAGAGAGTGGGCAGTAGTACTGTATCACCATCAGCACAAGACCAAATGTTGGATTGCCTATAGCTACATGCTGCTCTGGAGTACATCTGTGTTTGAGAGTTGCAAGGCAGTGGGTCATAGAGCAGATTACTAACACAAATGCACACACACTTTACTGTAAACCAGCATAGCTGAAAGGGGGTTATCATAAAGGGACAATGGTAGTCTTTCACCTTATGTACTGGGTTTATCCTCACTGCATCTTTGTACTGCTGAGGCAAATGTTTGGAGGCTACAATCTTGTTCCCTCAGTGCTTCTTCCCATAGGAAGCAATAATCCTCAGAGTTTTGGTGAGTCTTGTCATATAATGGTGATTTTCTTACCTCAGGGACTAGAAGGAAATTTGGCTTTAGATCCATCTGTTCATAAACCAGTGGGGCTCTATTGGTCATTCAAGTTCAAGATTTGTGTGAGTAAATGAGTTCATTCACAAATGCAGTATTTACTGCAGTGGCTGTTTGCTGTTGGTACCCATTAGCCGCGTGGGGATCACTTCTTTTTACAGTTTCTTCTATCTTTGCAGTACCCCAAGGCAGGTAAGGTTATTTTTGATCCTGTTTTTCTCTGATCTGGTTTTAGATGTCAACTTGAAGCTGGAAACTCACACTATCCATCCAGAAACACACCCCCCCCACCCCACCCCCAGCTGATTATTTTTTCAACACATGCAGAGAACTAAAACAGCCATTTAAAATTGATGCAATTGAATGTTCAATTCATAGATTACTATGTCAAAAAGTAATTGTTGGAACACGTTCCTGTTATTTCAGGTAATGTGAGTCTAATTTGATTTAACCATTAAACTTCCATTTTCCCAAAACACTGGCTTCTGAATCTTTTTAACTTCTCACATTTGGAAAATGCCAATAGACAAAAGCTTGCGCTTTAGAGTGGGACATTTGAAAATATCAGGTGTAATATGTAGGTGATAAATCTGTTGTTGGGTTCTTTAACAGATTTATTGATTTTTGTCTGGTGATATTTCTGTCAGGAAGAGACATCTGATCCAACCTAAAGTGATGTTACATATAGCTCTAGCAAAAAAGATCAGAAACTCCTTATCTGCATTAGGTATATTTATGTACTGTGCTGTGCAGTTTGGGTACTGTTTTCTTCATAACTTCGGAGTGCTGAAATACCACTCTGCTCCCCAGAGGGTGAGAGAATGTTACTGGTGTGTTTGTTTGCTCTTTCCACATACATGGCACCTACAGTGATTAATGGGAGCCATGTGCATTAACCCCCACAAAACACTAATTCCCAAATGAGTGGAACATCCCAGAACTGACATCAGAGGGCCAATTCCCTCTCATAAGCTTATTAGAAGACATTCCCATTGATCTCCTCACATTTGGTGGAGATAAAAGAGAGCTGAGATCTAGCCATCTCAGAAGTGCCCAGAAGCATCTCAGGGTAGGTTAACTTCCCAAATTGTGTCATAAACTTTAAAGAGTCTTCATCAGGCTTGCTCTAACTTTCTAATACTGGCTCCAGCTTGTCTGGGCTGGCAGGTAGGAGCAAGGGTTTCTTCTACTTTTTATTCTCCTGTAACACTGGTGGGTTTATTCCTCCATCATACATTGTCTGAGCCTGATGGATGCAGAGCAAACCCCACCAGTGTGATTTACTCCCGTAGTGTGTAGCAGTTTATCTCCTCCTTGTGAACCCAGTCAGTGACAGCAGGTATGCAGGACACAGCAGAGTAGAGGGCCTGTGGGGCAACATGGTAGTATGGGTCAGGAACTTACCATGCTTGATGTTCGGTAAAAGCTGGCAGAGTTGGGTTCTGGAAACCAATGTAATGGTAATATCAAGTTCGTAAATCCCATTCTATCTACCACACGTATTTTTTGCTCATTATTAGTTGGGAGTAGCTGATTGGCCCTTACAATGAGACAAGCAGTCTATGTTGTATCTCACAGACTCCTTTCTTCCATCTGGGTATTGTTTAACAGAAAGTACAGGCTTATCTTTTTGTCTCAAATACCATTTGTATTATTTACTACTTGAAATAGCGTTAGTCTCCTGGGCCTCCTTATTTTCATGCTAGAGCTAGTTGGCAAGGATGGATACCTGTCATGACTTAACACACACATCAAAATGAAATGAGATGGGAACTTTGCCATTTGTCAGTACCAGAAACTATTGAACGCAGAGTCATTCTCCTGTACAGCTTAAAAAGAAGGGAAAGGAAAGCTCTCATCTGCTAGAATACATAAAGTATTATTAAAAATGTTGAAGCTTCATCCTTCTTGCTGTGGCTTCTGAAGCGGCTGGAATGAAAGCTCACCATTTCTCAGCAGTGGTGTTGGATACTCACAGAGGGATCATGGCATGTGCCTGACACGCACCCACACCACGTTAGCTGGTGCACTGGAGCTCCTCTGCTGTGCACTTTGGTCAGGATACTGCCCACTGAATCTGATTCCTCCAGGCTAAACCTTCAGTGTATGTGAGCAAAAATAACTAGAGAAATTAAGGCAGCAGCAATAGAGCTACTGTGAAAGGAATTTGAATAAGGACATTACCTGGCCTTTCCAATAAAACCCCAGAAATAACTGGGGCAATCTTTAGAGCAGTTGCATATATACTCTTTATCACTATATAAGGGTTCTGTTTGCAGTGGTTGATTGTAAGGAGGAGAAACAAAAATGGTATTAGGATTAAAAAATTACTGTATAACCTGCAGAAGCTGAAATACTGTGAACAAGTTCAAGTAATGTGTCCAAATCCTGAAGAATAGAGCAACTATACTATAAAGAGGAAAATCTAGAATCTCAGCAGGGAAAATTGAGAAAGGAGGGAGGGACGGGTACTGTTTATCCTAGATAATAAGCCATTTAGGGGAATAAACATAGAATCGTTCTTCATAGAGGCCTGTTACATAAAGAAACAGTATAAAAGTACAAAAATAAGCGTTAATAAAGCTGATATGCATACACAGTGAGCAAATATCCACGCCAAGAAAATGTTAATCTGCTATTTGAATGTCCTCTTTCACAGTGAGCTGAATGTTGATGAAAACTGGAATGTAAATCTAGGGGAAACATGTTAACTGAATTGCATTTTTTTCTTCTTTAACCAATTTATTTGAAAACTGCTAATGATAAGGGATGGTTCTCCCTGAGATGCTGTTGGTAAAGCAAAAGAAGTACCAAAATTATTTTGTGTAAGTGGCTTGAAGCTTTGGGTTCACAACCCTTTTCCTTCTCTCTGATGCGTGCAGGATACAGTGAGCTGCTCGTCACTTAAACCTTTCATAGCAAGGCTGAGGGCATTTGAGGCAGGGACTCTCAGTCAGAACTTCCTGTGCTTTGTACAAAATCCCTGGGTGAATTTCCGGACATCACATTGAATGTTTATCAAAGATGATCTGTCACTCTAGTACTTGTGTGGTCCCTGATACTGTAAAAGTGGCTTCTGTTGCATTTAATCTTCCCAAGGCTGTGAAGAAGTGTTATCTCAGTGGTGGTCTGCAACGTCCCTTGAGCTTCCCTAAAAGGCTCAATCTGCAAATGAACCTGGTTATTGCAATGCCAAGCAGTGCAGTGCCTAATGTCGGGCACAGCTCTAGACTCTTTAACACCCAGTTCCCCTGAGCAGGATGGAGGGAAGCACCCTGCAGTGATAAGCTGCATGTGGGAAGAACTCGGCATTTTGGTGTGGAACTGCTGAGCAGCGGTCTCGAAGTGTGACCCAGAGGTGGGACACAGATACACTGGTAATGACAGAGAAAGGTAGAGTATTTCTGAGAGGAAGAGAAGCTTGATTCTGCCCAATACGTGAGTAAACACCCAGTTTCAAGCCTACTACAAAATGAAGCAAGGTTGTTGAAGTGCGAGCTGTTTGCAGCCCTGAGGATGTTTTTGCTGAAATACAGAGCCCTCTTCTGTCAGCTGGCACTAATACAAGAGATTATACCTTTGCATCAGCAGCTAGATGGAAACACAAGTACTGAGAAGTCATCCATCATCAGGCAATGATGCACGTAGACCCTAATGCATGGCAGTAACAGTTCTATTACTTACCCATTAGTTCCTCCAAGAATCTAACCCTTTTCCTCAGTATTCAATGCCAATGTTTTTGGTGTTAGTGTTTGTTTTGCAAAAAGCTCAGACTGTGCCTATACCTTTTATGAATTTGAATTGTTAATGTGAACATTTGAGCTCATTATAACTCTGAAATGTTTCCTTTGTTACCAGCAACTGACAAATCTGCACACACCACTCAAAAAACAGTACGTGCTATTTCTAGGATTGTATTTTGTTCACTGCTGTGCACAACAATATGCTCTTGCCTTCACTAATGAAGTTTTTCTTTAATGAACACAATTAGAGCTAGGCAAACAATGCAAAAATATTTTTCCATGAATATTCATCTGGAGTCTTAAATTAATTCCCTTCAATTGTGTATGTACCCATTCATTGTCCTCTTTTAGTGACATTTTCCAAGATTCAATCTTTGATGCTCAAGTAATGAGGGGGCAAATTAAGTTTCATCTCAGGGTTTCATCTGAGTTTCATCTCAGACAACATTCTAATGTTGTCTAACTTGTTATTTCCTATTGGTACTTGCATTTCTGCAAGAATACCTGGGTGAGGAAGTAGTGTTGGACAAGAAATGTGCATCTGGCCACTGTAACAGTGACTTTGAAGCTGAGGCCCAGGCAACACAGAGCCAAACCCAGGAGCTTCTGGAGGAGAAGAGCTGTTGAGGACAGGGTTTCCATGAAGGTGCTGGGGTTTTATTTGTTTCATTTCTTATTTTGGTCTTTTAACTGCCAGTTCAAGAACTTCAGGTACTGTTGCTACTAACAGAACCCTTATCAATGCACACATACACACAGTACATTGAGATGCAATACTTTGGATTTAAATACCAAAATGAAATTTTAACCTTACAGGAAACGCCACTGAATAATGCCAGGCAGCAAAGAAAGCTGAGGGTTAATGATCTGGTTTTAGATGTTTTCCTGAAGAGAAAAGCAGCAGCAATTAAATCAATTATAAACTCTTTGCTAAATTCTAATTACATTTAGCAGTGTGGAAGAGCACAGAGACTCTGCTGAGGATTGCATGTGGCTTGTGGAACCTTTTGCGTGCACAAGCATTGGTGCAGACATTTCCTCTGGGAGCATCTGAAGTTTCAAATCATGTCAAGGCTGCTTGGTGGGCCATGTGAAGCCTCCAGTCAGCCTGTGGTGAGTGAGGATGTGTCTGCGTCAGGGAAGACCCAACTGCTATAGCTGTTGTTAGCGCTCAGATTCTAAGGGAATCTCCAGATGAAGCAGGTATTACCCAGAAATTCTAGAAGTGGTTCTTTTCTGTCCCCTCCTCAAAGCACAAATGACAACTTCAGTGCTAAATTTCCATGAAATTTTGGTGGACAAATGGACTTTATGTTATATTCTTCATCCCTAATTTCCCCAAGACTTTCCTGTTCCTAAAGTTGATCATAGGCTGTGCAGAGGCTTCCTGATCAGGAGTCTAAAGTCACTTCATGTCCGTAAAAGTTCAGTGGTTGTATCAGAAAATGAATGGATGGAGTAATCAAGATCAGGAAAGGAAGTTTCTTGGCCAGTTTCTCCAGCATGTTTCATAAAGGCAGTTTAAAAAAGCAAAACTATCAAACATTTCCAAGGCAAGTGGTCACTTCCGTTCGAATCAGTTCCACTTTGGAGTTTGAGGGCTTGGGATAGGGAGGAATAATGAATGATAAATGAGAAGACCAAGCCATAAATAGAGCTGTTATCTTGAGGGCTTTAGGAATTAAAGCTTAAAACCAACCGGCTGATGTATAAGCCAGGTGTGTGAAAGCAGATTATTATGCATTTCATATAGAAATCTTCTACAAGGTCACTTCAAGTTCTAAACCATTTGGTTTTTCATTCCTACATAGTTTCTTCCAGTCCCAAGTCCAGAGACAGTAACTGTGACATGAGATAAAGATCTTCTGTTTTGCACAGTGTGGTAACTGAACAGGAATAGAAGACCCTCAGCGGAGCAAAGCTTGAGATAGTTCTAGGTTTCAAGGTGAACAGCTGCAGCAATCCTCTTACTGCAGAGAAATTATTAAAATGAAAAAGGCCTGAAGTATTCAAAGGGCACTGCTTAATATCCTGGTATTTGGTTGTGGTTAAACCAGCCACATTGTGGTGGTTCATTATCTAACCATGTGGAAGCCTGTATCTAAACCAAAAGGACTGTTGTAATCAGTTAAACGTTACTTAGGTTGCAACCTCGGCACAAGCCAATGTAATGTGAAAAGCTGCCGCACTGTGCTCTCTGCTCAATGAGCTGATTGCTGAGCAGCACCTGAAACCTCCTCAAAGTATAGCAATTATGAGGGTATATGATGTCAGGGTGGGGAGGGTGGCACAGGCAAGCATGGCTTAATTTCCTTTTGCTCATATAGAGCAAGTATTTTTTGCTAGGGGCTCCAGGAGAGGAGACAGTGTCAGAGCAGCTGGAGAGGGCCCGTTGGAAATGCAACAGGGGTGATGTGGAAGAGGGAGAAGCACTGTCTGCACCTGTGGGCCTGAATATAATCAAGTTCTTAAGCATGTGTTTCGGTTCATTCCTATTCAAGAGATGGTTTTAAGAATGCAAATGATGCCACCTTGAAATGCAATGGATATGCAGTTGAAGCTGCTTCCTTGGAAAGGCCAGCTGGCAGCACTGCCAGGGTGCTGTCTCCTGTCTCTGACTCCTCATTAGGCTGCTAGAAAACATTGGGAAACTCGGATCTCCCCTGTTCCTTCCTTGTCTCACTGCCTCAGAACTGTTTGCTGAAATCCTTACAGCTTTGCCTAATTAATGTTACAAAGCTGGTATCTGCAGACATAAGAACAGTCTTTAGCTTCAGTAGTGTTTGTAGAGATTTATTTCTTTGAATGGGAAGGATGGTGTGTAGTTCTGTGCAAAAATAAGGCATGAGGGTGCCCCTTTGACAAAAGCTTGCAACTTTGTGCATCAAAAAGTCTCGAGGGTTGATAAAAATTGCTTTCTTTAAAAGATTTCCAGCTTCCTCTGTGTTAATTCTGACTGTGTTTCTCACTGGCTCTTCACAGCTCAGTGTCATTATATGCTTTTCAAGGGCCTTTTCCAAATGCTTTTCCAAGGTTCAGGTTGAAGACTTGGAATTAGAGTCACTTGATGTAAAATCCTGAGTAATTACATCATATTTATCTTTATATTTTCTCCATTTGCTTCCCATTTAAGGATTTTTGTACCAGGCAGGCTTTCTACATAGTGTCAGCTTGTTGTCAGAGGGCTAATATTGAAGCCTCTTGTTGAGGCAGTTATAAACAGTGGGAAAAATGAAAGAGGTTGGCAAAATACACTTGAGCAGAAAGGGTTTTCCTGGAGATTACTTTCAAAGAAAAATTCAGCAAGCTCCCTACTGCATCAGCAGCAGCTTGGAATTCTGTTCCAGGAAAAAACCTACTTTTTAGAGAGTCCTTGTTGCCATAATAGAAAATCTTTTAAGAAACAGACACATCTAGGCTTGTTTTCATAAGGGAAATACGTATTTGGCTTTGGTAAACTGCAGGGGTTTGTGTTAATTATAAAAACAAAAGGATGGGATCATGGGTGTTCTAATGCTCTGCTCAGCACAGTAGTTAACTTGAAGAAGGACCTCCATGATTCATGCTTGTTCATAGCTTTGCTATAGCAGGATCTGAGGCTGATGATGATGGGCGCTATTGAAATGCTCCTCTTAACCCTTTCTAGCAGGAAGCTTTTAAACTATTGTCTAAATCTTGGGAGCATGTGGTCAGGGGTGGTAGGTAACTTGTCAGTCTAGACAAAACAGTGTCTCTTTTAATGTCTGGCTAAAGCCCAGAACCAAAGCCAGGAATTAATTGGTGAGCAATTCCAGTAAGCAGCCAAGCTGGGATGAAGTGCAAAACACAACTGCAGCTGCAGACGGTTCTCCTTCTTTCCCATCTGCCTTCTGATAGGTTCATGCAGTCTTTAGCATGGATTTATCCAAATGCTTTTAGCACACTTCCCCCCCATCCCCACCCCCCTCATTATGGACTGTTCTGTATTTGTCATTGTAGGCCTGCAAATATGGATCAGTGTTGGCACAGATGCCATGGAGGCAGCCTAATTAGCCATTAGTGTTCACACATTTTAGTTTTACCTCGTGTCAGAAACCACAGGCAAGGTTCTTCAGGATGAATTTGTTCAGAGCATTCACTAAGGGTCACAATTTGCTGTTCTGTCCCCAGAGTAAAACTGGTTTTAGTCTCTCTAATTAACATACAAAGATTTACTGGAAAGCTAGTTTTGTGACATTCATATTAAGTCACTGGAAGATGCCGCAGACAACTTCAGCAGACTGCCAACAAAAAGCATTCTTATTCCAGCTAATTATTTTTTAATGATACCATTAGTAATTGGAACTCACTGTACCCAGCATACTCCACATAAAAATCTCAGCAAGTTTCACATAATACACATGTGAAGCCTCATAGCACATTTAAGTTAGGGTGAGTGGGTTTCTTTTATAGCCATTTTATACCCAAGTTACACCCAGGCTAATGCACTAGTCCCAAATCAAACTCTATCAGAGCCGTAAGTTTGAGCTTAAAGGTCGCTTGCTCCATGCCCTGATGGCTGTTTGCTGGTTTACGTCATCATTTAGTTTCATTCCCTCAAAGTGATGTTCATCATCATCTCCCAACCTCTTTGATGCACCAGTTAAGTTCTGTGTGAGAAGTTGCTGCTTGAGATCTCCGTGCTCTAGCACCAGCCACTTTGACCCTGATTAAGCAACCACAGATAGGGAAGGAATGCTTTGCATGTAGGCTGCCAATGATTAATATATACTACTTCACCCAGAAACAAACAAGAAGCAAATGAATCATGATCTCACAAGTTGTTAAGCTGCTGGAAGAATAAAAGGAAGCAGAGGCAATATAATGTGGGTTTAAACTTCATGTCTCTGCTCTGAGTGCCAATTCACCCAGACCAGCAATGGGTGGGAGTGCTGCCCCCACCACATGCCTGCAATTGTTATTCATAAATATCTCTGTCCCACATAAACATGCTCATCCATAAGGGCTTTGGGCTGCAGCTTTGTCTTTTGCCTGTGTTTCAAAATAGGCTTTTGCATTTTCAAAAAAGATAAAGCACAAGCATGAAAAGCTCTGTGTCACCCTACGCTACTGAAATTTATGATGAGAGTTTATTAGAAAAGCTGAGTTTTGTGGGGTTTGGAGGAGATAAGACTTGGTTTGGATTGAGGGTGGGAGAGATGACTGCTTGAAAAACTCTCTGGCTTTTTCTACAGGAAAAGCTTCTTTCCAAAGTACCAGAAAAATCTTTAAGGATAAGAAACTCAACCTGAGTACAGGAGAAGGACTTGTCACAGACTTATTTATAAATCTGGGTCTAAGACTGTGGACAAGAGGATCCTCTGTTTATTACAGCAGGGCTAGCCTGGAAAGCAAGGAGATGCCATGTGCCACTCAGTGTTTCCTTTGGGAGGGGGAAAGCCCGCAGCTCTGCTCCTTTCTTCAGAGATACTTTGACCTTCTCTTCCACGTCACCTTTTTATTCAAATCTATGCCAAGATAGAAGTTGCAATGTATGAAGCTGCTATTGCCCCTTCTGTTTAAATAAGCTGTTCTTAGGGTCCCATCCAGTTCTTGGAATTTAGCTCTGTACTTTTATTTTGTGGTCAGGCTGGCCACAAAGCAAGTGGTTTTCTAGCAATATTTTATTTAGCCAGGCAAAGACGTACTCTTCACTGCTAATTTCAAGACACTTTCAGTGTTTGTGCATGCACTAACAAATGTCCTTTTTCAGTCTTCTGTACAGGTGCTCCAACTTTAGTGCTTTTTTATCCCTAAGTCGTGGTCAGGCACTTGCACATGAACGGAGAGGAAAATATGTAAGCTTTGGGGTTTTTGTTTTTGTGCTCACAGGAAAATGAGAGCAATCCATTGTAAAGCTATGGCTGCAGTAGGTGGTTTTCCTTGGTTGTTGTTTTGTACATCTCTGTCTGCACTTGAAAGATAAACTATAAAGAGAGGATTTCTGCAATATGTCACTCTGCTTAACTTCTTTTTAACTTTCATATTAACAAAACCAAACCAAAACATAGTAAGGAAGCAAATCAGCTAATCCAAAACCAGCCTGGTGGTGGTCAGAAAGTGTGCTGAAAGGCAAATACGAAGTCTGCAGGCCAAGAGCTCCTTGGGAGAGGGGTAAATTCTGCCCCTTCAAATTAGTAACTGAAATGAGAATCATTTTAAGGCTGGCAAGAATTATTTTTTCCTCTTTCCAAACAAGGGATTAGAGCTCATTACCGCTTAGCCAGAAAAACCACAGTGGAACAACCAGCGCGGATGATCATGGTCCTCTTGTACGTCTGACTGTCGAAGGGTCTGCCTGCAGCATGACTAGCATGTGATACAGGTAGTGTCTGAGAAACTGTTTGCTTTAGGATTCTTGCTGCTTTACTGTGTATTATCAGGTGAGTAGATGACAAGGCATAGTACCCATCATTGATTCTTTAGTATTTGCTGAGTCACTTAAGTGTGATTTCTGCTCTTCTAGTTGTGTGGCCTGCTGTACGAGCCTTATCTATCAGATGCCAGACCTGAGATGCTCCTGTCTCCCGGTTTGTGTTGTCTGTTGAACAGTCATGCAAGGTGTCAGGTCAGATAATGGGAGGAGATCAGAGTTACTCACAATTCTGAAGTGATAAAAGATCACTTCATGATGCTGTTAACCAATGCTGCTGCTGGAGTCTTTTGCCATTCAGGCATCTCTAAGCATTTTCTGTACTGTCTGATTTGATTTCTTCCTAATGTAATCAGAGTTCTTCTTCTTTAATGTTTGCTTGGTGTCACTCAAGAGAAAACCTTATTTTTTAGAAATAACATACTTCATAACTTCCTATTTCTTTTTTTAACTTTTTGCTGCCCATTCCTTGAGCATTCCTTGACTTGACAGATGCTGTGCTTTTTGCAGTTATAGCTGGATATTATGCTGAGTTCGATGCAGCAGGTTTTGGAAGTCAGTGGTGCTTTAGGTGACTTAATGGTTGTGTGCCCTTTTGGGGCACTTTTCTCAAAGTACCAAAATGCTAACTTTTGTGTCTCAGTCACGTATTATCTGATATGTGTGGGCTGCCTGCTGTGCCAAAGGTTCATGGCATATGAAGATCCTTCTTAATACAGCTGTTTGGTCTGTGCCCACCCTGTATCCCATGGTTGTAATGTAGATTTGCACTTCTCTGCAGCTATTCTTAAACACATGAGTAAGCCTTTTGCTTTTGCCTTGTGATGTTATTGATTACTGGTGAACTCCCTTAGACTAAGGAGCCATTAAAATCATGCTGAATTTTTAGAAAGGCACCTATCCATGATATTAAATTGCTTTTGGTAACATTTACAGGCCCATGCACAATGTGCCTTAAGGATGCTTTTTGTTTTATATGATCTTGGTGTGAAATATGCCTTCACAGTTAGCATAACTCGTATTTGCAGTACACATCCACCTGGCATTACCAAAGATGACCTAAAGGATAACACCTTGGCCTCAGTTTTTGAGCTTGAGGAGTAGAAACACAAAAATAAGAATGCACTTTAGAAAAAGTGAAGATCGATGGGTTGTGTCAGCAGGAACTTAAAGGTTGTATTCCTGCATTTTACAGAGATTGAATGTGTAGGAACATATTTTCCAATTCTTTGCAGGTTTCAGTTGACATAATATTGCTGAAACGTTGACATTTAGAGAGAAAAGAAAATGGACAAAAGTCAAGTCCTATGGAGCACATGTCAAAGTATTGTATCTCGGATGTGCAGCCAAGATTGCAGACCAGACTGAGGAATTCTTCTTAGGTACAGAGCTATACTCCATTTGCCTTTAGAAAGGCAGTAGCACAGCTACATAGTAAGCTTGAAAAAAAAATCTTCAAAATGAGTGTTTTGATACCAGGAAGCTTCAACCCACATCTTCTATAGAAAAAAAGTCACACCAAGTACTCTTAATATAGATCCAGAATTGTGTGAGCAGAAGCTTTCTGTGCCTAACCAAGGCATCAACACATAGGCTAGAAGCCAAAGAAGTGAAGCCACGTGAGTTAACTTACATTTGGTAAAGCCAGATTTTAGCTTAGTGTTGCAAGGCAGCTTGCCCAGCATTAGTTGGGTTTTAATTGCTCCACGGTTTTAAAGCAAGCAAATCTTGACAGTAGCATCTGTGATAAAAATGGACTGAAAATGTCAACTCTCTAGAAATTTAACAGCCTGTCTTTTCAAGCCTTTTTGTTCTTGAAAATGCAATTTTGCTGTTACGCCAGGTCCAGTTCTCATTAGTTCACATGGAATCACACTTGGAAGTGAATGACAGATTTGACCTCATGGCTGTCATTATTCTTCTTCACTCTGCAATTACCAACACAGATCAATTTGGAAAAAAACATGTCCCCACTTTAATTTTCATTAACAGCTGAACTGTACCATGTTTCTAAAAGGGACAAGGCCTGGTAGGCACACCTCTTGTCATCTCTCTCTTCTATTTTATTTTTATTGTCACTTGAATGCTATAGACACCTCAGTAGGTAATCAGGATATCCTTAATTAGAAAATCTACTTAATTGGGACATCTTCCAGGGTACTGAATTAAGCCCAGTGGTATTTAATTATGTTGCTTAGGGAAGGTTCAGTTGCAGTTATCTGCACCTTCCATCGCCTGTGTGTTAGAAACCCTTCCCCTACTCAAAATACCACTTAGATGAGGCAAACCCTGCGTCAGAGCGAGATTCTTGTCAGTCAACTTATGTAGTTGTCAGAGCAGCTTCTCCAGTTATATTCAAAGCAGTGTCCTAAGCTGGACCTGGCCAAGGCAGAATTCACAACTCTTCAGAGAGCCTGGAGGAGGGTGTTGCATTGCATCATTCTCAGAGTGGCTGAGACTGAAGTATTACATGGACTCCTGTAACTCTGGGCTTTAGCTGTGGGTACTAATACCCCAGCAGCACTATAAAAACTTTACTGCATAAGCTAACATTTTGGTTTTTAATGCAGTTCCTCACCAACTAAAGCTGTGTGGAGCATACCATAGTACTGCTCGATGTGAGCTTCAAATTGGATCAGAAGGTATATACCTCTTTGATACATAAACTTATATTCAAATCCATGCCTCGGGATTTTTCAAGGTTGTTGATTATGTCACAGTATGATAGCACACTATTCAAATGGAAAGCAGGGGGGAGGGAAAGGCTGAGATGTATGGCTTCTGACACTAAAGCCACGCATAAGACAGTGAAAAATGAGAATTCGAGCATCGGTGCTGCCGCTAGAATTAATTTGTGGTTCACAGTGTGAACTGTTGATGCTTGATGACCATGTATTTGTGTTAAAAATGTGCCGTTGCAGTAGAACAGTGCTTTAGATACTAGGTCCATTTTCAATTGAAAGCATCAAACTTGCAAATCAGGCAGTTTGTTGTTAATTGTTGTGGTTTAATGTCCTTCTAATAAAAGATACAGCGTCTCTTTGCATAACTCAAAAAATGCTGAACTCAAATGTCTGCAATATCAGCCTGCATTGTGGCTTTTTAGTTCCAGATGTGGTGCCTAAAATAAAATAAATCTGAGCTTCCCTCAAATTATCACACACAAAATTCTTACTGATGGAAATGTTATTTATCAAATGAAGATGTGCTTACTTCAGACAAACTGTCTTTGAGTAAATCTTGTGCTATTGGTGCTTTCTTAATTTCCTAGCCTGTCTCCTACGAAGAAACCTTTATTAATATGTCCAGTAGCTTATAATGTTTAATTAATTTGCATTCCCTTGTTCTGTAAGGAGTAGATATTTGGTGAATTTTGTTGAAGTTTAAAAAGTTAGCGTTTACAAAATCAAATACCAGCAACTGAGCTCTTTCTGATTTGGGAAAGGAACAGCAATAGAAAGTTCTATTGGAAATAATGACACTAGAAACACCATATTATACAAAAATCCAGTACTGCAAAATAGAGCAGGTGCATATGAACTGGAAAATGGAAAAGATTCAAGATTGGTTATACACAACAAGTGAGGCAAATTATCCTGTTTCATTTTCTGGTGGAGAATAACTCAGAAAAGTCAAGCAATGTAACAAAATTTCAACTAAGCACTAGAGTTTTCTATTTTAACAGTCTCTTTTGGTACATGGCTGGTATAATTAGCGACATACCTGTCGTTGTAAAGACAAGCATGAATAACATAATGAATGTAATGCCTTTATTTCAGCCTTCCAGCTGCAATACCTGCCTTTTATTCTTAATGACTGCATACAATTAGGTTTTGTAAGTGCTTCATATACCAAACAGATAATACTTCTCATGTTGAAGAACAGATGTCCAACTGCACAAAACGCTAAATCCGAAGTTCTGACCTTAGGGTCCTATCACAGCCTCAACGCTGCTGAGGAGACATGTAAAGGTTGATGTATACAGACTTTATAGCTGTTGACTCCTGAGTCACCTACAGGAGTTTCCAGATGCTGCTGCTTCCCCACATATGATCCAAGCCCATGATCTAACTATGTCCAAGTGTAACCCACACATTAAACCCTTCTTTCTACACACACACACAACCTTGCATATATGTGCTCCTCTCTAAATCTGTTCCTGGCTGCCCACATGGGTTTTGGAGATATTTGACTGGAGCAGCTAAACCAGTATAAACTCAGTTTAAAGTGGCATACAAAGAGCAGGTTGCACTGAAATGATTTGATTTCTAGCTGACTTAAAACTTGCACTGAGCTGCTGAGCACAAACAAAGCTGCAGGTCGGACTTGGGTCTGTGCTGTGCCATTTGCAAGCAGCTACCTGTGAGCACAGCCTCCCTGGTGCAAGACGTTGCTGTTGAGTTTTCATAGAAATTGTCCCATTGGTAGTAAGCGCTGTCCTGTCATCATGAGGTTTGAAAAGTAGCTTGAAGTACATTGAGCACTGAGCAAAGAGGCAGTCAGCCAAATTGGTCCATCCATCTTTAGCCAGAAAAACATATTTCCCATAATATTTGAGTGAAACCATTAACCAACCCCAGTGCTTTGTGCTTGGAGTTATGTTGAGAAGCAATCTACCTTTTAATCCTTCCATTCTGGTTTTCAAAACCAGCTTTTAATGCCAGTTTCAGAGATAAGCTATTGCAGCAATTTCTTTGGACCTGGTCGTGTTGGGAGTCCGTTGAGGCAAAATCCTATAGGAATGCATGCAGGAGGGAGGCGGCTGGTGGGGGGGAACCAGCTGGGCTCAAACCATAGCCCAGGCTCCCTCTGAGCTAAAGCAGCTTCTGCAGTAAAGATTTCTGGCAATCAAAGAGCACAAATGTAGAATGAATTTGAATAATTACATCCTTGCTTATGCACAAGTGGTGCATAATAGATATTTACAAATCAGGCTGCTTTTCAGACATCAACACAATTTTATGTTTGGAAGATGGAGTTTTGCTAGTTTCATTTTTTGCTCTGAAAGGAGATTGAGTAAACTGAACTGAGTGATGAGTGGCTTTCCTCGGCGGTCAGTATTGGGACTGGCACTGTTTGACTTCTTTGGTGATGATGTGGACAGTAGGGTTGAGCTTTTGCCCCCTTGGCATGTTTGCTGATTACACCAAGCTCTGTGATGCACTAGACATGCTGGAGGGACGGGGTGGGTTTTGATCATGGAAACCTTTTCCACCACTGGCTTGGACCATGTTAGCTGTGGAGCAAAACCTTAAGATCCTTGGTTTTAGACCTGCTTCTTTTACCTATTTACTCTGCTTTTTCCAACAGAAATGTTTCTGAAAATCAAAATATATTTTGAGATATGCCATATTCTGTACTGAGTTGGGTGGCAGAAGTGAGATTCTACTGATTAATTCTTGTTGTAAGAGATGGTTTAGTTTCACTCAGTGTATTGAAATAGGAGATAAAACTTAATAACTATGAGGAATTCATTGGAGTGGTAAAAAGAGAGGAAGGAGTTTTATTTCCTGGGATATTTCACATATTGTTTTGAAAGTATTCAGTCTGGAAAATCCCATTTCTTCCTTGGTTTTCTTCTCTGTATGATGGGTTGGGAATGATGCATCTTACCTTCAGAAAGAATTAGATATCCTGACTGTGAGTAGCACAGTATACATGGTATTCCTTGACTTTATTTCTTTTTTTTTTATCCACAAGGATATTAGAAAAGAGCAGCTCTTAAATTAAGCCCTCAAGGCTCCCATTTTTATCATTATTTTTAAACTGTCTTTAACTAAAAGATGCAGTGCCCTGCAGGAAGTACATAAAGGCACTAGACAATAGTTGAACTAATAATGGTCAGAACTGTACTTTTCTTTACCTCTTGACTTGGCGCTGTGAAGGACCAAGCTGGCACTCCCAGTGGGTTAGCTGAAAGTAAATTCACCTTTTGGAGTGTGGGGAGAGGAGGAGGCAAACAGACAGGGCTTGTTGCACCCAGAAGTGCAGCACCCACTTCCCTGTGCCAGGGAGTGGACCCTGAGACCTCCGTTCCACTTCCAGCTCACTCACAAGACTCAGCTGCCCTTATTGTATGAGGAACCCTTCCCTCCCTCTTGCTGATGTGTTCACAGGCTTAATTTGGGTGTTTGGAGTCTTTTTCATAGTGATGACAAAATCCTGGAGGAAGGCAGGGGGGGTGGGGGGAGGAACCCAAACCAAACACACACAAATCAACAACAAAATCCTACATATCAATCTAAATTATTTGCTTGAATCTCTACTGGGGCTGCTTTGGTGACCCTGGCAAGTTCATTCCTGTTTGCTTTCTCTGTATGTTCAAGCAATCAGGCTTTATTTGCATGAGCACCCATTAAAACAGCTCTTGCAGCTGTGTAACAGACACACTGTTGTAGAACATAGGACAGGGATGTTTTCTGAGACAGTAACATCATCTCCTCTCTTCTCTGTTCATGCTCAGGTTCTCTCTTCTTTCTTCTTGGCTGCATCCCATCTCTTCAGATTTTAGTGACCCCATATCACACAATTTTTGTTCAGGAAATAACTTCTGCTGAAGGCATAAGAGAGTCTTGCTGCTGTGGATTGCCCTTTCCCCTGCTACCCTGCTATAGCATGTGAATAACTCCCCTAGAATAGAAGCTGCTCATAAGCTGTGGCGGCAGAATGGGGTCCCAGGGTTTAATCCAGCAACTCAGTGCACTTTTATTTAAAGGGTTTCTCTGTAAAGGGAAAAATGTTTCAAAAGTTTAATGCTTTGTAGAGATAAACTGTTCCTTTTAAAGTCATTGTTGTGTTGTTCAGATACATCATCTCTGAAGAAATAATTCAAAATACTTTTATGTCCATCCCTGTGCTGCCTGCAAGGGGAATCTCTAAAGCAGGCTGCATGCTGTAATACTCAATTCAGAGTAGGACTTCTGTGAGGTTAGGGCTCACATCTGACTCTTTTTTTCCCCACTATTTTTGTCCTCTGTGCATTTTTTTTCCCTCAGATTATCTTTATGTTATAGGAGGTCAGAGCAAACACAAAGTACCCTTTTGAGAGAAACAGAGATATTCAGTGAGGAATGATTTAAAGTAACAGCAGTAGTTCTGTGGGGAGCTTGAAGCTGCATGGAGTGCTGCTGGTCCTCCAGCATGTCAGAAAGGGTTCAGCACCTCCATTTCCTGGGATGTTGTGGTTAACAACAAAAAAGTATTCCAAATGGGAATGATAGCAAAGAATCTCCAATCACCTATAAAATGAAATTATTTTAGGTCCACTGCAATATTTACTGTGAGAAGTGTAGCTGTACCACAGAAGAAATGTCTAAATAGAGCTGTTTGAATCAAAAGATAAACTACTTGCTCGGAAGAGAACAAATGGAGACATTTAAACCTTACTCAGATGTTCTTATTTCTGTCCTGAAGTGAAGTTTCCTTGAAATGCTCACCTATATTTCTGTTTTCTATTGTAAAATAGCTTAGGAGAGGAACTTTTGCTTGAGAATCCAGAAAGGTTTGTTTATATATACACACCCCCCACACACACAAAATGATCTAATGATCTTTATGTATATATATAAACCTATCTTACATGTTCTTCCAAAGCTGCTAGCCTTGGCTCTGAGGTGGTTGTGTCACTCTGTGCAATGCTGAGTCCTCCTGCTCCTGAAATAACCTGAAAAATATTGGGTACCATCAAGTTTTATCAGTAGCTTTACTATTTATTATTGTTGTCACTTGTATCCATCTGCGCCACAGTTTTGAATCTTGACAAGAAATCACTTTCATGCATGTCAAACGACCAGATTGCTAATGCCACAGATATGGCTGCACACCAGGAACTGGCCTGAATTCTGAGTCTCAGCCGGAGCCCAAATAAACTGGAAAGAGTTTTGGTTTTCTCTGTGAATGGTTGTGGTCAGAGGTTGTCATTAGCAGTTTGCAGGCAAATCAGCAGCTTTCCAGTGGGTAAAACGAGCAGAGGACAGAATAAGACCAAGGCAGAAGAGTAAAACTTTTGTTGAGGAGGTGCATCTTAAAATGCATGGCACTTAAGGTCTTATTTAAGACCAGGCAAGTTTCCAGTGAATAATAGACACTTTGTCTCATTTTTCAAAGGCAGCAATGCTTGGCAACCAAAAATAAAGGAAAACATAATTGCATTTTTGTGCTGTGTTCTTCAGACATTCAGGAAATTGAGAGCTTTTACATTTGATTGGGACTTAAGAACCACAGATGGTATGGGTTTTTTCTAGCCTTTTTGCACTAGAACTTCCAAGAGACATTAAGCTTTGAAGGCTGTAGAGTTTCACTTTAAAAGCTAAATCACATTTAAATTGTGGGGCATATAATAGCCCATGAAAATGCTAATGCTATTTTTCTCCTGTTTAAATGCCAGCCAGCAAAAACTGAGCCAGAGACTTGTGGATCCCCACTGAGCAGCCCAGCCTTTTTAGTCCTTCTTTTTATTTATTTAATTTATTTTTTTTCCCCCCTTGCTTTTGGCAAAGTACAACTTTTTCACTAATTTGCTGAGGAGAAAATTACTTTGGGGCATAAGCCCTAAGCAGAGGTCTTAAGCTCATCCAAAGTAACAGCATAATTATAATTGCACATATGCTATAGTTTGCAAACACTGGTATCAGCAGGCTGCCTTTTAGAGATTCATCAATGAAAATGAATCCTTTTTTGCCTTAGAAAAATGTACTGGGCTAGGAGATTGCAGAACACTCCATATCTTCGCATATGGGTGAATATAAATGGGTCAGGTTTACAGAAGACTCTGAATTCCTAGTTTGGGGCTGCTACACTAAAATTCCTTGGGATGCACTCAACTTGGAAGCTTTGCCATACAAACTTCTGCATGTTATTCTTTCATAAGGGTATGACTTCCCTGTCAAGCACAGCATACAAGTAGGAACTTCAATATTAGATACAGCAGTAGATAACTTAAATGTTTAATGTGCCCTTTGCATTTCTTTCAGTCACCTGTCAGCAGCTGCAGGCAGCCATTCAGAGAGAGATCAGGGCATGGTATAGCAGGGTTTGATCTGCTCTGAGGCTCTGTGCATGTGTGTGGTTCGAACAGGTAGGTTATAGCCAACCCACATCATTGAAGAATGAGCCTCGGCTTCCTTTTTACCCCCAAATAGGTATGTTCTTTGAAACTGTAGCTTAAAAAATAAATGTGATGGGACTTGACTGTGTTTTAGGCTGGTTTTGCTTTATTTCAAAGTACTTTAGGAAGGAATTTAAATAAAACTAAACAAAAAAGAAGGTATTTAAAAGGTAGGAGGCTCATAATGACGCAGTAAGATTCCGACGATTCAAATTCCATGTTCCCATTTCTTCTCTTATACCAGTATTTTGTTTCCTGAAGCCTTGCAGCCATTGGAATCAATCGATAGCTATTAGCAAGAAGGGAATAGAAGAGTGAGGCTTGGAGAACCACATTTGATTTTGTGTTATTAAAAGAGTCTTTTAAAAAGTAGGAAGCAGTAGAGAGTAGTTTTGCCACACTTCTACATACTTCTATATTTTTATACATCCGTAAGTCTCTTTCTGGTTTAATAAATCTTTGTTAGGTATGTCAAATAAATGCAGTGCATGGATACCCTCCATGTGATATCTGTATTCCTTATATATTCCTTGTCTCTCCTAATGAGTGTCTTTTTAAGGTTTTAGAGCCTTTTCATGTGGGAGACCGAGGCAGCACTGATGAATCAGGTCAATGTTTCTGTTGTATATTTGAAAGCAGTACATGTATATTTAATATGTTCTAATATTTGATCTTTTGCATATATGGCTTAGCTGGATTACGTGATATAACTCTCATTTGATGCATGGCTCCACTAGAGCTCACACTAGATACTAATCTGTGTTGAGATCCAGTTAATAATGCATACAACTCTTTCTGTGAGTCATTTCTGAGAGTAACTTGGGAGGTTAAAAGGATCAGCCTACCTTCCTCTCTGAAGCAAGTTTTCTCTGAAATATCGAGTTGACACCATTTGAGACTCATTCCAAAGCAGCCTCTGTGTTTAGGTACTCAGGTGCAGCAACATTTTGGGGTAAACAACTGCACTGAGAGAGCAAGGAAGATGTGAGAGTGTTGTAAAAGGGCAATAGATTTAGTGGTGACTCCTGTTGTATCTTTGTTACACAGGTCTAGGTGCTGTTGGGGCTCTGTTAGCCACTGAACATGGGATAAGCTTGCTCTCTGTGACCCATTGGCCAGCCTCTGCTCTGGGGTTTAGGTGCACAGTACGGTTACCACCAAATCCTCCAGAAGGGGTTGAGGAGATACTGTTCCCTATTCTTCTTCTACCAGCTCAGGTGTGGTCCTGAAATGGCTTCTACTTTTCTGCTGCCTGGGTGCAGTGTGACAAGGGAAGAGTATTTTCCACTCAGATAAACTGGAGCTACACATTCTGTTGCAGTGTCCTGTTCCTGGCATGACAGTGCTAATGAGAACAGCAGATGACAATTAAACATTCAGGTACAATCGATGTAATGAGGAACATGGGTCAGCATCACTTGTTGTTATTTCCATCAGGTTAATTTGTGAGCCTGGCATTTCGTGTGCCTTCCTCCAGTGCTGATTCTGAGTGTTAAGGGTGAGACTGATGGGACCCCCTCAAGCAGCTGTTTGGTAATTCTGGCTGGGAAGCATTCTCCCAACAAATAATATCACACTCTGCTCAGTTTGGTAAATACATAGTGGGGCACTTACAGGCTCAGGCTTGGGTATACATTTGCTGTTGAGAGGTCGTATCTAGTAGCTTCTCTTCGATCAGAAAAATAATTCAGACAAACCCTGGACCAGATGCAAGCACCTACCTTTCCCCTTTGATCTGGGAACATTCTGAGGAGTGGCACTGGTCAGTAAGACTGCATTAAGTTCAGTTCCTCTTGTAACACTTACTACTACCCAAGCATTATTACTGTACCGGGGTGCCAGACAGGCTGTTGAATTGAATTGGATCTTGTCCTTTAACTGTTCTCACTCAAGTAATCAAGCCTTAAGTGAGTATGTGCATCTGCCAATATACGTGCTGCAAACACCACCCATGTAATTGTGTTAAGAGGAACACTCCCCTTCATTACAGGCTACACTTTTTCATGGTTGCTAGCAGGCTTTTGCTGAGATTTGAAAACAGGTCTCTTGGAAATTGCCAGTGTGGGCCTTGCTGCTCTCTGTCTTTTTCTCTTTCCAGATCTTTCCTTGAATATTAGCTGACTATTAAGTTATTTAACAAGGTTGGCAACAGAAATACATCCTTTATTCCCATGCAAAAAGCCTTGAAAGAAACAGGATGAGGTAGTGAGGATTTACAGGAAGGCAGTATCTCATGTGTTAATCCCACTTTATTTCAAACTGTTTTATTGAAAAAGCAGTGAGCTTTTTATTTTGTGACAAGGCCTGTGACTTGGCAGCATAATTGGTGAAAACTAGACTGCCCGGACAAGCTTGATTTAAATAAGGTCTATCTCTGGAAGGCAGATGTGTTGCACTGTGCAGAATCTAGTTTTGTAAGAGGCTTTGGAGAAGTCTGAAGGTGAAAACTTTCCAAAAGCAATTGGTGAAGCACTGGGTAATGCCAAGTGTTCTTAGTGTCTAAAACTGCAAGGCACAAAACTAACAGAAGCCTCATCCTTTTCCTTTGGCTCTGATTTCCACAGTTGTGACTTCCCAGCTGCCCTGGCTGCTCTGATACCTTTTGAGCCCTGCTTCACTCTGAACTTCAACCTTGAATTGAATCTGCGTCATTCCTCATAGGAAGGGAAGAAAAAAAATGCATAAGCATTAAGCACAGCCTTAGGAAATGCCACCTGGGGATGAAGCTTAAGTATTAATCTTTCAACAATTAAGTGGTGCTCATGCTCAGAACATACAGGTAGCCTTCCTGCAATCACTCTACCCAGTAGGCAATCTCTCTGCTTAATGTCTCTGCTTAATCATCTCTCACTTTTATCTTTGAGCTCTCCCAGCCACCCCCACAGTAACAAATCTGGTTCACCCCTAAAGCTATATGTACAGCGGATTGAACAGATAATATGCTAAACACTCCCTTTTACTGCTCAAGGTGGAGGTACAGGAAGGCTGTTTAAACCAAGGAATGCTTTCCCTCCTTTCCCTTCATGCATATTTCTTCCTTGTGTGTGTTGTCCTCCCCGCCCCAGTAGATTACTCCCGATTCCCTGTCCCCACTGCCTGCTACTTCTGTGGGGGGTGGTGAAATGCCATTATCCCTCATTTGCAAAATCCCAGTTGCAATTAACAGCCAGCTCCAAATCCTCTGAGAGTGCTGCTGCTCCAAGAGTTAAGTCCTGGACTCCAGTGGGAAGCTCAGTTTCCTGTGAGGTCAGCAGCATGGCCCCTGTGCAGCCATGCAGACACTGGTGCTGAGGTAGGAGAAGGGGCAAGGAGCACGCAGTCAGAGGAGGGGAAGAGGAAAGGGCTGCTCCACAAAGCAGAAGCCTAGTACCTCAATCAGTTTAGAGTGTAGCTGCACTTTTAACATATGCTTAACTACATGATCCACTGTGGTGTAAAGATACCTGAGCTGGCTCTGATTGAGCTGCCTTCCTCATTTCATAAGTCCCAGATGCCATATAGCTCCATTAGCATGGCAATACACCCAAACTAATGAGTTTGGGTAAAGCTGATGCTGCTATATTACCTTTCCTTCTGGTGCTAGCTCATTTCCAGCCAGCTCAGATGTCTCTTAAGTGCTGTTTTGCATGATACAGATAAACCCTAAATAATCTGTGCGAGGCAATACAGAGTCCAGGAAGACACAGATAAATCTCTGTTTCCTGAGCTATTCCTCTGGTCACCAGACCAAGCCTGTTAACCTCTAATATAGCATTTTGTATAGAAGGTAGGTAGGTATATTGCTGTGCACAGCCATTGTACTACTTACTGTCCTGCCAAAGCTTTAGGAGATTACTGATCTGAGCAGAAAGGAAAGGTCTCAGGAAATTCTGAAGTTGAAAGGGGAAATTAATCTTGGTGCAGTCTGTCCATTTTAGTTGGAGTTTTTTTTTCTCCCTGCATTTACCAGATGTTGAGAGCATTCACTGTTGTTCCTTAACTATCTTGAAAGCCTCAGGTATTCAGTGCTTCTCGAAGCTGTAAATCTGCGAAGCCCCTTTGGAAGTAGCAGCTACAATATGCTAACAATGACTGCATCACACAATACCTCGAGATGAAAAGGAGATCGTTTCCTTGATCTCACTTCAGAAGACTGGCATGTCTCTTGGCAGAACTCATTTGGATGTTGCTTTCTCTAATTAAAGAGTGTATCATCATGCATACATGGCATGGTTGAAAGAAGGTCTCTGAGAGGCTCAATTAAAGTTGCACAGACAACCTTAATTTTGGCTTTTCCTAGTGTTCAAATACTTGACTTGCAGCTTTAATAGTGTTTGCTCTTTAATATTATTTACAGGCTGTTTCCTGAGGGAATTGATTTGCTTGTTTAACTTTGAGCTGCCATCGAGTAATGTAATTCTTGGTCACATAAAACATCAGCAGGGTTGGACCCCCTTGTCACTTGGGTTGCTAACAGAGTAACAGCGGCTATAGGTTGCCATTCCATGACTGGACCAGTGCTAATTTGAGATGGACATTTAGCTGCTGGGTTTAACAGATGTTGAATATTGGGAACTTTGGTTTCTATCTTTGGTGCTGGTTTACTCAAATTCCCTCCTCTTCTCCTTTTTTTTTTTTTTTTTTTTTTTGTGTGTGTGTTGCTTTGTTTTTTGGATTATGAAAATGTCCATTCCAAGAACATTTTAATACCAGGAGCTACCAGATAGTTTCATTACAATACACTCTTCCTCTCAGTCCTGGAAGAGCTATTTTCATCTATCCCATAACACCAGGCTTCACATTTAATTGTGTATCTGATCTGTTTGTGATTATTAGTGCAATCAGCCCCCTTCCTTCTTGGACTAATTAATTAGAATAATCCTAATGATTTTCTTCTGGAAGCACAAAAATAACTTTGGGTAGGTAGAAACCAGGGAAAAAGAGATTCCAGATCAAGATGTTTTCTATGCTCCCGTCATACCATGTTCACGCATTTACAACGTATATAGCAATTCTTTCTACGAGTAATGCAGCGTAGCACTTCAATGAGTAAGCACCCGTGTTTCCTCAGTAACAATATATATGACTTGGAGCTGAAAATAGTCTGCAGCGTTGTCTCTGTATTGCCTTAAATCAGAGGTACTTGTCTGTGCTGTGTAGATATTGTTTCCTGTAATTTGGTGGTTGGTTAGTGCAGTCCTGTCTTGGTGTCTCGTGGTGACTACTGCTCATATCTCAGCAATGATTCCTAGAGAAATGAAAAATGCAGAGTGGGCACAGGAAAAATACTGTGATGGAAATGCATTCAGTAACTTCATTCTGCATTGTTTCATCTAAATCCCTGAGTGGAGGTTTCATTTTTTCCCACTGGTTAATGAGCGCACAGGAGGGTAAAGGGGGAGGATTGAGCTGGATCAGGGGCAGTATGCAAAGTGCAAGAAAGGGGTCCAGGAGCTGTTTGGCTCCTTAAATAAGTGAAGTCTAGAGTTTTGCCTCATTTTTCAGTTAGGGCTTTTTAGATTCCAATGTAAGAACAATACAGAAAATAGTTTGGAACACAAAGACCATCCTGTTCTCTTAATAGTTCAGTGTAAGGTAACGTCTTGTATGTCATTCCCTTTTATCATGTGTAATCAATGTTACACTTAATGCAGCATGACTTTTCAAGTGATTAAGGACCTGGTGGGGACATTAACAATGTAAAACTTTATTTCCATTTACACTAATGACTTTACAACGAGGGTTTTATTATATTAATGAAGACTGCTGAGAGAAGAAGGGAAAAACAAATCTGAAACTCCCCTAATGTCTGTCTTTAATCGAGTACCCTCTGCTAACACTTTGTTGGCATAGGAGCTTATTTGCATAAAGGAAAATACGGGCATTTGGAACCATTAATTTCTGACTGCTCGATGTTCTTTGTGGTAATCACTATATTGAAATATTTTAGGAGGGGTTTTATGGAAAATTATTTATGCAACAATTCAGAGGGGAGAGAAGTTTTTAGAATAGCTGCATTTGTATCATCATGGTACCCTATCTCAATAACAAAATATGGGATAAAAATACCTGTGAGAGCAGCTTGCCTTTAGGCAAATGTATCCAGAGATACCATGAACTGCTATTCCTGCTCTGTGTTGTTTCAGTAAGTTACAACCCTTTTTAACTGGAACAGAACACTTGCAAAGGGAGAGCTGTTAGCTGTTGAGCCTAAGCACTGGCAGGACCTCCCAAGAACAGGAATTAGCCTTGGATTTGAGTTCTGAAAAGCAACATCAGCTGCTTATTACTACTTCCATATGTTGCCTGAAGGAGAAATTAAAAAGCCAAACAGAAGACCCCTGACAACCAAACTGAATTATTGGAATGCACTGCACTTGAAGCAAATTTTGTCCACTACTAGGCAGTAATAATGTAAGAAATGAAGTAGCTCCATTCAACACTTTGATTTTTGCTGCGCAACCCTGAGGCTGCCCTCACGTAAGTACTTATGCCAGCAGCTTGCTATATTTTCACATGATAGTTTTCCCCAAACTCTTCTCTAAAGTAGAGATCAAAATATGTCATCTTTCTTGTTGATGCATCAAGTATAACCCTGGCATGAAAAGTGAAGATGTTAGTAAAACAGACAAGCCCACTAAGAAGGTAGTAATAGACTTGAGTATTTAAGGCAGAAGTGTTAAAAAAACTATCCATATTGTTTTCATTCTGTCTTTAAATCAATCAATTAATTAATTAATTAATGGCTTCACCTAAACTCTCTTGCTTTGATTTGTCTCCAATGGACTAGCAAAGGTAGTACCAGTGAGCTGGTTTTCCTGTAATTTCTGCAAATGCTCAGTTAAAGTAATGAGGTTTCTTGGCAGAGAGCCCTAAAAGTCAGCTTGTTTTCAAGAGATTGAATTTCATTGCATCTTACTCTAACACACATGATGTGACCTGTGTTAATTAGGATTGCTATGAACAGAGTTTGGGAAATTAAGGATGCAATCACTCAGAGAGGGACCATAAGGCTCCCCAGAGAAGAAGAGGTTTGCAGCATGAATGTCAGGACAGGAGCAGGTAAAACTATCAGATTCTTCCAGAAACCCTCATTTTTAAGCAGTCAGTGCTCTACAGTAAATAACTCACGTGATGCTGCTGGAAAAGATGGTCCAGTAGGGAAGGCAAGTGACACTAGGTGGAATTGTAGGTATGGACTGGCTGTTGACCAGGGATCTGCAGTGGCAGAAAGCAGGAGCTGAAGGACAGAGAGCCCAAAGTCCAAATTCTTTGGAGGGCTTTTCCTAACAGCATAAATCTTGATTAAAGTACAGTGGACTCTGAAAACTGTAGCTCTGCTTCAGCTATGACATATATGATTTATAGCTCTGAATCAAGTATTCCTTAGATATGTCTTCCAAGGACTACTAAAAGTGAAGTAAAAGATAAGAATTGAATTCAGAGGTATTTTTATCAGGCTTTAGAGGACAAGAGAGACCCTCACAACCCAACTGAATCTAAAGAAAATTATTCTGTTGGCTTCAGTGGATGAGAATCGTCAGTTCTCCAGGTTTTTTAGTTTTCCACTTATGAAACGATGATTTTAGGCAATGACATGTATTTTCAGAAGAAGTTACCTACAGCAGAGTATCACTATTGGACTGAGTGGATCTCTGGAGAGGGTTCTGTTGAAATCAGTAGTTCCTTCTTACAGTGAAGGCTGATTTTAATATGGTGCATACTGGAACAACACAGCAGCATGAAACAATTCCCTAAAAAGGAGTTTAAGTATTCATTTCAAACTATGAAGATCACTAGTGTTGAACTTGCAGTACCCTCTAATTAAGCTTCGTATCAGACTCGTTCTTCAGTAATTTACCTCTTTACCAAAATCTTACGTAGGAATCTTCCTGCACAAGTTACCAGAAATAGGTCATAATCCAACACTTTAACTTTTCAGTTTAGTGAATGTAAATATTTATGCTCTTGGAAAATATATCTTGTCATTTCCCATCTACAGTTCTGAATAAACAGAGCATTTAAGTGGAAATGCAAATGCTCTTTCTTCTGCGCTTCTGTGAACACCTGAAAGGTATACAATAGTAAAGTGCTTTTTTTTTTTCAAAGGATTTCTTGAAATCAGTTTAAACTTCTCTAAAGATTCTAGCAGGAGGCAGCTGAAAAGAAATGAAGAAGAGTCGTGCCAAGGAAATTACATTACTGTCATTGTTAATTTGCTTTAAATAACTGTGAAAAGAAGTAGTCTATCCTCTGTTAAAATCTCCCATTGGCTTACCACCAAGTGGTGAATATTATATTTTATAGACTCTGACATGAAGTCTGTGTTTAAATATTTATCTTTTGAACAACTATGTTTACAGCTAAAACCTTCCTCCAACTTAAACTTTAGCAATAACGTGATATATTCCTCTTCTGAAGCTGTCTCAGTTGAAAATGCATTAGCAAGTCAGGTTTTCTGCAGTTCTTCAGATCTCTCGCATTATTTGTTCAAATGGAGGTCAGTACTTTAAAGATCAAGGTGAAAACGTATGCAGTACACTACATTCACCCTTGCTTGCTAATCTGTTGGAGCAATTCGGACTTTACCATAGAACATCGCTCAGTATCGACAGTATTGCATATCAGCTTCACTGCTGGGTTTTGAATGAAGAGAAGTCGAGGTCTTATCGATGTCCTGTGAATCTGCCAGCTTTCAAAGCCCTTTTCCAGTCCTCCCCATTGCTGCTGCTGTTGTGGCGGTCAGGCTGACACTTCAAAGCCATCAGTTTAGTTCTGCTGACAGCATGGATGGAGGGCAGGCCACAGCTGAGGTGACTAAAATACATGGCTGTGCTTCTGGCTAAGAGATAATTAAGTCAATACATTGAGCTTGTTTTTCTTCTCCATAATACTTTTATTACCTAAACTTCAAAATATGTGTGAGTACCAAGAACGAGCAACCAGAATGCCCTGTGGAGTTTTGCTGAATAAGAGGAGTGCTTTCCCCCTAGTGCCGTGTAAAGGAAGCTTTGAAAAGCGTCTACTGTCATATAAAGGAGCCTCTAAATTTATTGTGTCTATGACTGTGGTTCAGGGAACATGCTTGAGCAGGTATAAATTTTGGTGGAGAGTCAGTTGGGCCTCATAAAGATGCCACTAGGAAGCCTGCAACTCTTGAGTGCTTAACTTGTTAGTGTAATAATATCAGGGGAAGATATAAATCTGTTTTACGTGGCGCATCTATCCCGTGCACATGTGAGTTTGTTTGTCACTGGATACTGTTGTTACAATGTCAGTCGTAATGAAATCAGGAAAGATTAAGCAGGATAATGCCTGTTTTAAAAAGAGAATTCCTGACAACCAACTTCAAAAGAAGGACCAAAGTAGAGCCCTGTGAGTCTTGGCAGGTCTGATGGGATGCAGGGTGGCAGCAGGGCTAGGGATGGTTTGAGCAGACCATAAGTTGTGGCAAAGGATGGTGTAGGAAGACAAACCAAAGTCCTTTGCATTTCCAGGTCTCGGTCTTCAAGCAGCCTTTGCCATCTGGGTGTGGGTTACAATCACAGATCCTCAGAAGCAGCTGGGGGACTATGTTTAATATCTTCACCTGGATCAATGAAATCAAAATGCCTTTTTGAATTAGGCTTCAAATTCTGCTTTTGCATGCAAAGGCGCTTTCCCTAATTGTGAATGTTTAAGGGCAAATGCCTGCAAGATTTCTTTTGCATATTTTTTTGTTGAAGTGAATCATGCTGTTGGAACTGCGAGGTGATTTACAGTATCAGCATGTACCAATGAACCACTCTGAATGGCAAGCCCTTACTTTGCTCCAGGTTTTTCATCTCCGCTGCTAGTGAAACAAATTGATCGATAGCAATTAGTCTTATTAATGGCACAAATGGTAGCCTTATGCTGAATAGGTTCTGCAGGCTTTGTCTGATTGAATTTATTTGTGTCTTCCTAGGTTAATCAAGTATTTCAAAGAAAGGTGCTCAGAGAATACTAAATTCTTTTTGCCTATCAGTATTCTGAGCAGCCTTTTCCAGCTATCCAAATTCACTTGAGCTGGTGTGCATGTATTACACAAGATATTTATTGCCCAAGTAGATTTTTGTTTTTTGTAAATGCAGTCTTCTTGCAATTAATAAAGCTCTTAGTAGATGCTTTTGCAGGATACAGTGTCCTTCATAGAAATGCCAAAGTCATTCCAGAAAGGAATTTAACACTTTAGGAAGATATGGAAGAAAAAAAAAACCAAAACAGAACAAAACACTCTGGTGCTCAAAATTGCACTAAATAGTTTCTCCTTTTGTGTAATTTTAACTTTGATATTTCTGAATTTCAACCCAGTAATTACAAACAGATCTCTCTAAATGCATCACATGTTTTTCTCTGATCTTGAAAATGTTATTTAACAATATCTTTGAATTGGAGAAGTACGTCAAAGTATGTTTCAAAATAAGCAGTTTATTCAATAACTTCTGAGGGGAAAAAATCCAAACCACAAGCACTTCCCAGATAAGAGCATATGAAAGTGTTCCCTTGCTGACATCTCAGAAGTATGACATTTTAAGGATTGCAAAGGTGAAATCTAAATAAAAGTCACTTTTGATTAGCAGTATGTTTGCTGTGGTGGTGCAGATAGTTTTGTAGAGGAAAAGCTGCACCTGTTTTGCTCAGTGCAGAGGCTGGGAGAGGATTTCGTACCACTTATTGTGAGGTGTGTAGTAAAGTTTTCCCTAATTGCAAGTGGCACTTCTGCTCTTAATGGTCAACTTCCTAAAATAAAGTGATGCCATGTAGAGATACTCAGATTGTCTTTTACATCCCAGCTGCTCTGGCCAGGTTTTACCAGAGCTGTAACCTGAAAAACACAGTTGCAATGTAAAAACCCATTCTGGTCTTTTAGCCCTTTTAGTTCTGTACAAAGTATTGTGGATGGGAACATGGCTGCAGGATGCTTAGGAGGGTGCAGAGGATGTTCCTGTTGTGTCCCAGTGAACACAATCCAGCCTCCAGCTTGTGCTGGATCCCCTACCTGGTGGGGGTGTCCTGCCATCAGGGATTGATTTGGGATATCATTATTTGGCTCCGTTTAAATTCTTAATTGAGCATTAGCAGTTGAGTACCTTTCCCTGAGCCCTGTCATGGTAGTGACAGGAATTGACTCCAATCCCTTCAGCAGTGAGAGGTTAACTGCACCCACTCTCCTCTGGAAACATTCCTGCAGCACTTCATTACACAGGGAAATGTTCCAGCCAGAGAGCTGAAGGTTTGCTTCCCGTTTATCAGGGAGGGCACTGGCACTCCATTCTCACTTTTAATAAGCAAAAGTTAAGTAAGAAAATAATTTTATTAATCTCATTAAGGTTGCTTTGTTTTAACAAGCAATAAAAATTATAAATAATTAAACAACCAAGGAAGCCATGTGCCAGTGGGTTATTAATGCAGGCCTAGGGCACTTTGTAAGTCATGATGAAGGCAAATTGACTTTAATCAAAAGGCCTGCATAAATTACTCAGTCATTCCAGGCCTTGTCTTTTTCTTGCTATCATAATACGAATGTTTTTTGTTTAGTTTTGGTTCACCCCACCAAATGTGTATTTTTGGGGACAGAAAAAATAAACCCTAAAAAATCTGCAGTATAGATTTTAATTTAATTAAATGTACTGAGATTGAGTCTGTTGTGTCTGTTGTGTCTCCAGCCACAGCACCTGGCTTTTCAGCTTCACTGTGCAGAGCTTCAGGTTTTTGGAGCCCTCCCCAGTTCAGTCCTTGATTATGACTGACAAAGTTTTCATGGTATGTTAATGAAAATCACTTTGGATAAAGTGTGATGGGAGATTTTGGCCTGAATTTGTATAGACCAGAGAGGAGCCAGGTTGTCTTTAAATTTGTGCCTGATGTAAAGCATTTTTATTGCTTTACTTGGTACTTCTTCGTCTTGGTCCTTCCTCAAGGTCTTCAGAACAGCTGAAATGCAGCCCTGGGAAGGTCAGTGGAAGGCTGGTGCAAAGCAAAAACCTCATTTAAGCTCAGCATCAGAAGCTTTAAGCATTGCAAAGGCCTTGTCCTGTCATTGCACTGAGGGCTGAACTCCCTCTAGGGTGAGAAATTCAGAGTCTGTTAAACCAAAATGCTGACCTGGCCATGTGGGAAATGTGTTCTTTCAAGCCTTGCATTAAGGTACATAAATGGATTTTTATATGTTTTTAGGTAGCAATATAGCATTGGCTCTCAGTAACTGGGACTTTATTAATACATGTGACTGGGCACAAATGAGATGTGTGTTTGTGCAACAAGGATGTGGCTTTTGTGGAAAACTGGTCTTCCTTGGCACATGTGTGGCAATTCCTGTAAATTTTGATAACTTGGAAGGAATCAAGCCAGAAATATTTGAAGAATGGAATTTGCAGAGTACTGATTTTTAGTTTTTTAACATAGAACAGGCCAATTGCTACAACTTTTTCTGTGCTATTTCAGTTATATGTATTTTAATATGCATCCTTCATATATATGTATGCATTTAAGTGTTGTACCACAGATATTAATCATCCTTGTGATTTCCCAGGTCACTCTTCTCATTTAATATCTTACTCTGACCCACTTGAAGAGCACGACAGCAAACTGGACAGATTAGTTTTTGGTGCTGCAGCCTTGCTGCACTCTTAATTCATTTGAAAAGAAGCTTATGAAGACTTCAGACTCATTAAAACTCAACTCCCATTGCAGCAACCACACTTGAAATAGTGGCTCCAGCTTTTAAAGGGGAAGGTGGACATCTTTCCAAATTACCTCTAGTAGCTGTGGCTGTGCTGCCACTGCAGCTTGAAGGTACCAGTGGTACCACCGGTGGTGTTCTTCTCCATATAATGTTTGTCAATGGATGGTGTATTTCCAAAAAGGTGCTGCTGCTTTGTTTTTTCCTCTTAAACCCGTTGCAGTGCTCACAAATCTGACAGCTAGTTTTGGGGTTTTTACATGTCAGTTTAATTACGTTTGAGAAACTTGAGGGAACCAAAGACTTTCAGGAAAGCATGTTTAGGTGGGCTCAGTATTCATAACTGAGGTCTCAGTACCTGCAGAGAAACTTCTGGTCACTCCATTAAGGTGCTTACACAAGAAATTATCTCTTTTGCATATTCAGCTCTAAATTCACTTATGAGGCTAGTCTTTGTTAATTTTAACTTAGAAGGCAAATTTGTGAGACCTTCCTTTCCCTCTCTTCCTCCTTGCTCTCTTGTAGCCATTCCCAGCATTTGGAGGCAGTGAAGCTCTCCAAATTTCATTGTACCTAAGACTAAGTGGGAAGATTGTGGGCCTAAGGGAAGGTTACCTGTCTGAAACTGGTACCTAATACTGCCTGAGTGGGGTGGAATAAGCAGGGTCCAAGTCCAGCTAAACAGAAAGGTAAAAAAAGAGAAGAACAGTTGTAGATAAAACAAGAATAAGGTTCCTCCTGTCCTGTGAAATCAGCTACAGAGTTGTAGTGTGTACACAAAAAAAACCTTTCCTTCTTGCATCACAATTGCTTCCCTTTAGCTGGCTCCAGAAAGAATTTGGTAAGAGCAGAAACCATAGAAAACCCTTCATGATAAAATGAGAGTCTAGTCCACATTCAGTAGCACCCACTATCTCTTACCAGCTGCATCTGGGGGCAGGTCAAAGATAGTGCAGAGGAGAAAAGTAATTTATCTGTCATCAAGCCAGAAGGAAACTCAGTGGAGCAGCTCAGAGAGAGCCAGAGCAGCAGATAATTATCCTGGAGCAAAGATATAAATGTAGGGATGTTGAGAAAAGTTACCATGAACTATGATGCCAATAAAGAATTAAAGTATTTAAGCAATATATGATGACAGGTGGTGCATATCTGGGTAAGTATAGCTTGCCTCAGGTGATGCTGTAAAGTGTCTTGACAGCAGGTTCACATTTAGATTCTCCCAGGTCTCACACTTTTATCTATCAATCAAATGAGAATTCTCAAAAAAGCATTGCCCAGAGTATGCTGGGAAAGAGCTTGAGACAACTGATTGGAACAGGGAATCTGCCACTCAGAACCTCCAGTGTGCTGCTTTTGTTATCAGCCTAAAATGTAATACACCTTTACAAGTAAAACTGGATGTCATGGTGTGCAGCTCTTGGACTACTTCAACCAGACAAGCAAAAGTGCTAGTTCATTTTTGGTTAAGATGCTGTGTAATAGCTGAATGTATGTCATGGTTGCACCATAAGGCTGTGTGTTGGAGCTGCACAGTGTGACCAAAAGCAAGCAACAGGTTCCCATAGGCTGAGAATATGTGTGTGTTGGAGCTGCACAGAGGTTTCTAGGTACAGAATCGAGGACGGGAAAAAGAGATATTATTTCTCTTGACTGTATCAGGTTAAATAAAATAAGGTTCCTTATGAGAAAGTGTTTTGAAGCTATATTTATCCAGAAGAAAGGACATGGAAGATCATCTAGAAATATTGCAGAAATGTGTCTAGAATCAAGGTTCTTCTGCAAAAAGGAGTTTACTCAGCCTGGGCCTGATCCCTGGCACTGATTGCTCAGCCAGCAGTACTGACACACATACTGAATAGCGAGCAGGTATCCAGCTCCCATTACAATTCCATAGGAACAGGAACCTGCTTGTGTTCTGAGCTTTCTTTGAAGGCCCATATACTAAAACCTTACTCTACTAATTTTCCTATTCTGAAATTTTATACTGTGCTACTGCTTCCAGACAAATTGCAGTTAACCACAATGCAAATTAAAAAGCCTCCTCTCAGTGCTGTGCTAGTTTAATTGCTAAATGAAGAAAAGCACCTGACAAAAATGTTAGCAACATGACTTGTACCAGATGCAGAGATGCTTATTCATTCAGACAAGGCAAGGTTCGTGATTAACAGGAGCAGATCTGATGGGGTAGGCTCCTGAGGGTAGCGTCTGTCTCAAAACATCTTTGAGGAAAAACAAACCCTGCCCTTAAATGCTGCAGATCTTTAATGCAATCCAGTGAGTTTAGCCAGAGAAGAAAGTCTGGGTCTTTGTCAGCTGGGTGAGAGTCACTTGACTCTCATATTCTGTGGCTGATTTGAGGTAACTGTAGGTGCACGTGGGTAAGCAGGATTTCTTTAGTACATATACAGTCACCAGTACTGGGCACTGTGGGTAAAAGTCATTTCTGATTGATGGCTGCAAGTTATACACCAAGACAGGGTCCTGCAGTCAGGACTCTGCACTTCAAACGTGATGCTGACATTGAACAGAGTGATGCTTAAACCAGGGTTTAGGCAGAAGTTAAGCAAAGCATAAATGCTGGCTTTTAGCTGGATGCCAGTTCTCAGTTCCAACATGCAAAGTACGATATTCTGGGAAAAACATGCATGGCTTCCCGAGTTTGATCTTTTCCCTGCAACAGCATTCAAAAGACAATGAACTAGATGATCTTAAGGTCCTTTCCAAGCCTAACTATTCTATGATTCTGTGTTTCTGCAACTTTGCCCCACTGTGGAAAAACTGTTAGATCAGCTTTAAAAGGAGAAAAAATAAAAGTAGTAATACAGAAGTGGCACATGGCTCTTCTAGAGTTCCTTCCACTTCACTGGAGTGGTCACAGCCTGATGAGCTCTTGATGCCAGACAAATTGGGAAGTGAATTGGATAGAGATCCTCTCACTGACATCCTACAAAGCCTTAAAAACCCTCCCTACTTTAGACTTAATAAAAACATCAATGAAGATAAATTTTGCAATGTCAGTGTATCTAAAATGGGGTGGACTGGACTATCTCATTTTTCTGAGTTTATAGGAAATCTACATTCTCATGTGCATATTTTACAGCTGTTTTGACAGCCAGTGCATAAACATAGAGAATAAATACAGCTATCAGCTACGAGTATCTCTAGGCGTTGTCATTTTCATTTAAGGTTGCTGATGATATACACAATAATCACAGCAATGTATTTACTGAAAGTAATACAGGCTGCTGTGGTATATTACAATATTAAAAGCATAAATTCCCTCATGTGGGGAAAGGACTGTAATATGCAAAAAACTTCAGGCAAGTGGGAAAAGCTGTCACTGTATTTGGCAGTGCAAATGCTTCACCAGAAAGGTGGAGTTTTCAGGTGCTTGATTTTCTGTACAGAGGGAGCTCCAGGGGCAGTGTCACCTCTGGAACCGAGTGCACATTGCCACTTCCCAAATGTTACTGCAAGTCTTTATCTTATTAATTGCTTCTTGTTGTATCAGGACTGCTTGGAAATGCTTACGTGTGCTGCTATCATGTTTCTAATGAGGCAGTCAACACGGCTACAAAAGATTCTGATATTCCCAATCTTGGGTTTAAATAATTACTCTCTAAAAATGTGCGATTGTATTTAATGCTGAAAAGATCTTCTGTGAAGTTGAGGCTTTAAGGAGCACAGTCATGGCAGCAATGTGGCAGAGCAGAAAACAGCTTTGTGCCAAGCACAGCAAGACCTCAGCCTGGGGAATAGCTAAGTAGTATAAATATATATTTCTTCTTTTCAAGTGTAAGGAAGCAAATTATTTGAGAAGACTTCCATATAGACTAAAGTAAGAAAAGTTGTGTGGGATCCAGAGAGCCTGTGTTTGCTCTGACCAGACAGAGATTGATTTAAATGTTGGCACGTAAGAGCATAACTTAGTGTATAACACCCAGGAGACCAAAGGGGTATTGTTCTGCCTCCGAACTATCAGTAGCATTAACTTAATATAATAAGTACAGCTGCTTTGTCAGTTACAAGGAATGTCTGTTATAAAAAACCACCAAGTATATTCATACTGTGCTCTAAATAATTGAGAAATTCCATAGAATTTATACTAAATAATTCCTTAATGTCCTGACAGTTATTCTATAAGTTCTACCACAGCAACATAAAGATGACAGCAACTGCACCGATACAGGAGAGGGGAAAAATATAGAGCTGATTGGATGCCACTAAGAATGTGAATCTTGCTTTCAGGACTTATTGAAGATGACAGACCACCTCTACTTCTAGTGTAGTGTACCCTTGCTGTCTGGCTATGGGCACACAGAGGCACTCCTCTGAAGTTAGCAGGACTGCAGATTTGCAGCATGTTGGCTGTTCTGCAGCAAACTTTCCTGCGTGGGACCTTTCATGTGGTTTGTCTTATTCCCTCTTGAGAGAAGCTGTTCTTACCCATTCACTTGTGCTGACAGGGACAGGAGTAGTTCACAGCAGTATCCCGGAGTAGGTGTGTTCCTGTACTCCTTTGTGCACATGGGCCACTTCTAAAAAGGAATGTGAACTCATGAAGCAATTGCTGCTAAAAATCCCCTCCACCATTGATGGAAAAATATTTTAATTCCCATCTTTTTAATGTTTATTCCTGTGCTATTTTTAAGAACTTGTTTTGCAATCCCAGTGCTTTATTAACCATAATTACTGTGAAATGTGCATCATTGCCCTTTACGTGGACTATATAATACACACAACAGAACATACTGAGCTGTTTCTGCAGCGAAGCTGCACCAGGGATGACTCTGGTGTGCTGTATGCAAACCAGAGAGCACAATGTTTGTTCCAAGGGCTTTTTTTTCCCTCTTGGTCTTGTTCCCAGCAGGATGGCCTAGATTTGAAGTATACTTATTAATATTACCTACCAGACACAACACGATGAATAAGAAATCCAGTGGTGTTTTTTAAATTGCCATATAGTATTAATGGTTCATTTAAAGGAAAAATTGCAATCTTCCCAGTTAATTCTGGGAGACAAACACACGGCTGTGGTTTAATTATATTCATTTTTCAGAGCAGTTCATGATCTCTACCCTTACAAGGCACTTATGTTCCCTTCAGATGAAAATATCTGTGTATGAGAAATACATTTTTGAAGCTGAAGAACATTTGCTGCCCATAAAATAAGGAATATTATTTAAATTTCATCTATGGCTTTGGAGCTTTTGGCTGTACAGGGAGAGAGGACAGCAAGAGTTTGTGCCTCCATTACATCTGCCCTGCCACACCTCCAGCCCTATGGCCTTCTCCATGCATCCCTTCCATCCTTTACCTTCTTAATATCTGCTCTTTGTAGCCAAGAAAGAGAAATTAATTGTTGCAGCCAACATTTTACTTATAGCAACAGATTGGGATTTTTTACTGCCGTAAATTATTGTTTCTTTACATTGGTTAAGGTAAAAGGCTGGAAGTCCAGTAAAGTCCTGGGGAGGGGATGAGGGGGTTATAAAGTTGTAGAAGAGTGTAGGTCAAATGAGGAAGAGGATAGTCACCAGGATTTATGTATTTTAATATGTAAGATGGTCTTGGAAGCATTCTGTGTGCACTGGAGGTGATCAGAATGGCATTTGAACTGGCCAACAACTGTGATAAGGCGAGATGTGAAAAAGGCATATAATGTGAGGTAACCTCATGTTATCCCGTGTCTGGCAGGCTCAGAACACCAGTGTGCTCCCTGGAACATCTGGGTATGACCAGGAGGAGCACACAAAACTGTGTGACCCTTTTGTATTATTTCGTATCATACAGTTTCTAGAGCACATCTGAGATCTTTCCACCTATCATCTATTCAGCAGTCAGCACACATGTAAAATCATTTGCAATGTGATTTTTAGATCTTAAACATCTTAATGTAATTACTGTACCAGCTTCTAACACAATGATTTTTAAAAAAGAATAAATCTCCTGGATGCATGTGGGGGCACTAATATAATAGTTGATATTAAACACAAAAACATATCAGTAAACTGAAAGCTTTAATTCTTCAATTGGATAGCACAATCTGTTATCCTAAATTCAATTTCCAAAGGAGTATTTTTTCAGATATTACATACTTCATAGGTGACAGGGACACTATCTAATTAGCTATTTATATGCAAGGCATACCAGGAGATAATTAGAAACATGGATTATGCAAAGGCAATCAGACTGACAGAGGGCAAAAGAAGCTAACATATTATATCAAATTTGTATATAAGCTTATACAGTTTATCATGTGTCATTTGGGTTGTATTACAGTAATACTTCATTTAATGTGTTAGTACACATATTACTGTAATTCACTAATTTATAAATTAAACATGTGCTCTCCTAAAAACAATATCTATTGGACCAATGAATCAGGCCTGCAGGAAGAGGCTTAATTAAGTTACATATGTATTCCGCCCCTCGGGAAATGCCCTACACATCTCTGATTGCATTTGTCTGTGTTCAAATATGGGCTTTATGGGTTACTGCTGTCCTCAGCACATTTTAACACATACTCAATATTTGTATTGCCAAAGCAATAGTGAATGCAGTGTGAAGTGAAAGGGTGGTTGTTGCTGAGCCAAGGGAAAAAGGGTGACACAGGGAAATGTTCTTTCCTAGAGCTGGGTAGAGGATTCACATCATGTCTCTAAATTCAAGCATATGGGAAAAGAAGGTCATTTGCTGTGTAAAGCGTGTAACTTTGATGTCTAACTTGGCTAGTTTGTGTAACTAAAGGGAGAAGTAGGCTTCTAAATTAGCTGCTCTGAATCCCTCCATGAAGGTGTTCAATATTTTTACCACTGACTGTATAGAAAGTCTAAGGATCTTGGTCAGCCAAGTGGTGTCTGAATGAGTGGCAGATCGAATATCCCTCTCACGTGTGCAAATAGAGAAGTTTCCCCTACTTTGTGACCATCTCAGTCAAACAAATTTTATAAATGAAGGGTCATTCAGGATGTGCCAGCCCTACAGCACATACACATGTACCTATGCAATTAATACAAGTCTTTCTAAGCTTTTAAAAAGTTGGAAAATTTATTTGTTTCATTGGCAATTGGCAATTCACCAATAGATCCAGGCGCAGCTGCTGAAACCTAGATGATTCCCCTACCATAAGGTCTAAAAACTGTGTAGTCTGTTTTTGCTACCTCTTATTAGACATCCAGAAGAAATTGTCTTTTCTTTTTATGGTGAAAAGAGGGTCAATTCTTTTAAGGTCTAATTGTAGGAAAATCATGTAACAAAAGCAAAGGATGCATGAAAGCAAGAGATATGAGTAATTGGGTCCATATCACTCAAGAGATTAGTGGCTTTTTATCTGGGAGGAAAGAAGAATCTGCATTCTATTTTGTTCTGAATGACACTTAAGGTGAACAATGAACAACAATGCATTTTGGGTTGATTCATATCCATTCCTACAGAGGAATTCCTATTGTTCCCTTTCATTTTCTTCTGGTAGCATTTAGGGATTATTAGCACTATATCTTGGGTAGCCATCAGCAGCTTTTTTTTTCTCCAAGAGAGCTGATGTGGTCATGTAGCAGTCTAGATATGGCTGATGTTGAAACTGCGTTTGACAAGTTACTCCAACAACATTTCTTCCTCCTTATATCTGAATAGTTCTAACCTATAGTGACTCTGTACAGATATTTGTGAACTTGAATGAGGGGCAGCAGAGGTTCCACTTTATAGCTTGAAACTCCTCCAGTAGCTCGTACAGTGAAACAGGAGCTACAATCCAGCTGATGTCTCATGGGAGCTGGTGGTCTGCAGCTTCTAACAACATGCTTCCAAAATATCATGGACTATCCTTTTATTCATGCTGTAAGCTCTACCTTAAATAATTTTACTGGCATATGAACCTTGGCATAACTGAATGCAGAATATACCTCCTGGACCTTTAAATGCTTTCAATGTTTATTCTTTGGCATTTAATGGAAGAGTATTTGTCATCTTAACTGGATTTCTGGATGAGAATCAATGGAACATTAGTTTTCATTACAATATATCAGTGTCATACTGGTACAATTTATATGTAATGAAATTAGCGTTGGTGATGTAGTGTATTGTCACCACTAAATTCTTCATGGTAAATATGAATATCAAAACCTGTTTTCTTTACATTATTTGCAGATTGATTCATCTAGTACAGTTTAATTAAGCAGATACCATTTTAAAAGTGATTGCATAATAATGTTGGATGAGGTACACATATATTGGCCCACCCAGCCTTGAGAAAGGAACAGGTATTGTAGCAAGCGATAAAGAGATGATGTGGTGCGGGTAAAGGATTGGACTGGGAACCAAGAAACAGAGTTATTTCTGCTACTAATACCACATTGTAGGATATATTTTTCAGAACCATTTGCATCTCAGCATCTTTATTTCTTAAGTTGCTTTATTCTTTATGAAATTACTTTATCTAAACAAGAAAAGCTGCTATATAATAGATATTTGTTGTGTGTTTCACATCAAGCATGTTTTACTGGTTCAGGCCTAGAGTCTTCAATAACTTCCAAGATAAAGCCTGAGACATCAAGCTACCTGGATGTCTGTAATGATTGCCCTCAGCTTATGTATCCTGACAGCAGAACTAAATGTCAAGAAAAATAGGAGAAGTTGGTGGCCATTGACAGATTGATAAAACAAAACTGATTAAGGGTCCAGTAAGTCATTTATATTTCTGTCTCACAGATGGGTGACAATTATTTAATTGGTTAATAACAGAAAAATAAAGCAAGATTAATAATTTGTACGAAATGAAACGAACTGGTATTTGACTGCTTTAAGAGAGCATTTCTGAAGCTCATTCAGTGCTCACCTGCAGCACCACTTACACTGACACCAGAGTCTAATCCTTATGCAACAACAAAATTTAGGATTCACAGCAAAGGCTTCCTGAGAAGGTCACATACACAAACCATTCCTCTGAAAAAATATCAAATCAGGCATATAATGACCAGGTGTTCTGCTCTCAAACAGGAGCTACTAACAGAGAATCAAGGTTGCTTGGGGGTTTATTTATTTATGACCAACTATTTTCAGTCCACTTATGGCTAGGAGGGAAGCTGCCTGTTCACCAAAAGGTATCTGGACAGAGCTGGGTAAATTATACCTTACACCATACGATCAATGCTTTTGCAAGTCTGGATGGTGATAATATTACAGTCATTCAGCGGCAAATTCTTAACTTCCCTCTCCCAAAATGAAGGCAGTGAGACCACTTCTTCTAATGATATCAAGTCTGCATTTGTGTTACAGGACCAGGGCCTTACTTCCTAAACATAACAGATTTTTTCTATCATTTTTTTTTTGTTTGGTGTTCATTTTCTGTTGTTTATTTAGCTTTAAAAAGAGGCAAAATAATTAAGGTGTGCATATGAATGTGAAGTAGCGCTTCAATATCTGCGATTGGGCATAAGTTACCATTAGTGGTCTGCAGAAGGGATTTTCAAAGTTCTACCACACTCTCTGCACCCCAAACCCCCACAGTTTCTTTTCTATGACATCTCTTGTTAATTTATTTGCCTCTGAATCTTGTTGTTCCAGTTTTCTACTCTTGAAGGATAATTAATTTTAATATGCTCTGTAAGAATAATTCTATCTCCTCCATTAATGAAATCTTCACTTGGATAGCTCAGAACATCCAAATCACTTTGGCAACAACAGACACGGAACAAGGCATTAGGACAGTCCGTGTTTATTTCCTGACTTTTCCTGAGAAAAGTTTGCAGCTGTTATTTGCTGAGGAATGGTGAAGAGTATACATTAGTGAAATGAACTATCTACCTACCTGAGAGCATCTCCCTTGCCTTTCTGATATGTTTCTGTGATGTTTGGTTGAATATAATTATAGGGCTCCCTAAAAGCATCCTTACCTGCCTCTGAATGGAACTAGAGAAATGGTTCTGTGGACAGAGCCATCAATGTGTGTCTGGAAGGGGAAGAGAATTGGGAGATAGAAGAATGCAAATGCTGTCACTAGGGATGTGTGACATGAATGAGTGTCTGAGGTCCCTGGCTAGCTTTATGTGCATTTTTGTGGTAACTGAAAAATAGTTCTATAGTTTCTGACTTTCTTTCCTCAAAAATGGAAAATGAGAAAGGTGTGTGTTAAGTTCATGTTTGGAAAAGCTTGGTAACTGCAAGAATGTCTGCATAGTTTTCCAAGAAAAGTGGAAAAGGTGTCTCCTACATGTAGAATCATAAAATCAAAATAGTTTGGATTGGAAGGGACCTTTAAAAGTCAACTAGGCCAACTTCTCCAGAGTTACAACTTCAGGAGATTGAATAAAATGTTTTTGGGAAAAGTAACCCATCAAGGATGGGAAGTAATGCAACATGAATCCGTTTGATAAATGCTACAATGAATACTTTTTGCTTTCTTTGCAGTGCATGAAGTTCTCAGAAACATCTCCAGCTTTGTCTTCCAAAGTTTTACAAGAGGATCATAAAAAGCAAGTGTCAAAAACACTGATATAGGAACAGCTTGTGACCCCATTTGCTCCTTGCTGCACAGTGTGGGAAATCCCATAGAGAATGCTCCCCTGCTCATGGTTCCAAGTCTGCTGATGCTGGAAATAAGTCTTGCTTGGAACTTTCTATTGCTTGGGACTGCCAATGCTGTTACTACTGCCTGTCATCTAGACCAAATCAGAAGAAAGAGGTAAGAATCATGATGCTCACTCTGTTACATGCATTATTCCTTCACTTGTATATACAAAATGTCCTTTCTATGCCATTACATTTATCATGTTTAGATGTACTTTGTTATGGTCAATAATCTATTACTTTAGATGTCTGATTATTGAGAGCAGGGAGTGTTGGCATTTCTCATTGGCAAATGGAATTTCCTGCTGTTTTCTTCCTTTTCTGCTTAGGTGAAATATTACAGCTTCATGGATAGTAAATTAAATGTCAAATGTAATTTGGCATCTTAACCATGAAGTCTATTTCTGTCCTAAGAGCAAACCTGACAGATGCCTTCATGTACTGGCTGTATATAGGGCTATAAAGAATGGTAAATCACTTTTTAGTATGTCATCACAAATGGTTCAGCATTAACTTCTTCATGAAAGTTGAGGATATATATAAGTGCTTTAAAAATCTTTTTATGCAGCTGGTAAAGTCAAGTCCTGGAGTTCCTTCAAGCAGCTTCAACCTTTTTTTTTTTATTATTATTACTATTTTCTTCTTGTCTTTTCCCTAAATCATGCAAACATGCATCTAGTCGAGATGATTAAAGTGTGAGGTGCTTGGTTCCTAAGGTGTTTGATCACAACATTATCATGTGAACCCCCCATAATTCCTATTTTAAAACAGAGCACCAGTAAAACTGGGTATAATAGGAGAGTCAGAACTTGTTTAAGAGGACCCCAGAAATCTCTACCTGAATCTGTAGGAAGAAGATTTTTAATCCACATCACAAAGTGCTGTGGATCTTTTTTACTAACATGGTTTCCATAAGGCTGTCAGTGATGCATCTTCAGGTGTCACATCACATCCTTGTGTGCACATGCACCTCAAAATGCCAAAAAAATGGTTATCAAATTAATGGGAAAACTCCAAAACACCCATAAACTGAAATCTTGGTGTTGTAAAACCAGTGCTGAAACAGAACCAGTATTCCTAATGAATAATGAGTCCTTCTTGAGGAAGATACACATTGGGATATAATTGACATACAGTTGGACTCTATAATCTTAAGTCTTTTCCAATCTAAATGGTTCTGCGATTCTATGACATAATGGTTGAAAAGTAGGCATGTGGTCATCTGATGAATAACTTGCCCACAAATACATTAGCTATTACTACAAAGCAGCTCTTAAAGAAATGTCTGTGTATGCAGAAAAATGTCAGTGAGTGTCCGAATCAATAGTGACATTCAGAATTGCAATAAACTACACAGCCAACCAAAGTCATCATATCTGGGTAGATCATAACAGACTTCAGTCATAGCAGACTGGGTAATGAGCAGAGATCCCCAGTTATCTAATCGGTAGCAGAAATGATTTTTCTTTAGCTGGTGTTTTATTTTGTCATTGTTTTCTCAGCCTCCTTAAATACGTGTCAGCATTGACCATTAGAAAGATGAAAGAGCCTGAGATCAGTATCTGGCTGCAATGCTGTCTTCAGTCTTTCAAGAGAGATTAAATTTGTACGCTGGGTCGTTCATGCGGTAAATACGATGAAAGAGGAAAGCAGAAAGTTTTATATAAAATTGATAGTATTTTCAGAACAGAAACATGGGAGTTAATGTATCGGATCAGTGCAGTGTCTATGTAGCACATAGCTGTCACTGCCAGGGTTTAAACCACGGGCTTCAGAGGTAACCCAAGCAAAAGGCAAATGTAGTCTAAGGAACCCTAGGGGGAAATTTTCTCCCACCTTCAAAGATGCAAAAAGCTCTAGAAATCCTCCCTGAAGCACAGGAGTTTATCTGCCTTCCAAAGCACTTTGAGATTTTTGTTTTGAATTTATAATTACAACTCAAATTATATTGACATTCTTGCAAATGTCTAATCTCGCTATAACTCCTTGTAAGCTTTCAGACTCACAGATATATTGAGTCAAGAAATCTCACAGTCTGACTGTTCGGTTTTGCTATCAGTTTTGAGAATGACATTAGTGCTGCTGGGAAGAAGAATATGAGCTCATTAGCTTTGTTCTCCCCTCTGCAAAATGGTAGTAGCAGCACAGTTACCATAATAGTGTTCAGCAGAATATCCACATCCTCGATACATCAGCCACATCGATTCTTAAGCTGTGGATCCACCCAGAGGCAGAGGGAAGCAATGTGTCATTCCAGAAATTATGCATCAGGTCAGTAGCAGCACAAGGAATACAGCTCTGCTCACCTAGGCTAATAAGCTATCCATTAGACCTAATTCTCTGCCATCCACTGCTAAGTGATAAACACCACAAAGTATATAATTTATCCAGTAATATGCAGTAGAGCACTGTACTTTGTGGTTCTTTAATCTCTGATTTTTATATTGCATATGGAATTAGCAGAGGAGGAGTAAAAGGAGGGAATATAATGCAGACATCTTGCTGATAGATTGTTAATAATCAAAACGTAACTTGCCAAACAAGGGAAAGTCAAGTCAGTATCTTTTTATTCATGTTTCTTTCTAGCTGCCTAAAGGTGGCTGCTAGACTGAATTGCATAAAACACATGCAGATTGATATTTCCTCACAGCATATTTATATAAAAGGAAATTAAAACAAAAACCTTCCCCAGAAAAACATTCTGTCCAAGACTATATTCACATCCACTTTAATGCATTCCCTTGTGGCCTAATGGGTTACTCCAGTCTTGCTTACTGTAGCTGTTTGATGACTTTCCTTCCTCTTGCAAGGATCTTGCCTAAGAAGCCAAGTGAGTTTTTGAAATGTCAAACTGGCATGAGAGAAAAATCTAGGCTTTGATTTGAAGACTGCTGCAAGTGTTTAACCATCTGTATCTCTCCAAGAAGCAAAGGTTTCTAAGTGACCAGTACTACTTGTCCAGTACCGAATCAACCATACTGTTTATTCCTACCTATTTCTGCTACTGAGACCAGTTGGGGTGTTGCGCAAATGGATCCTGAATATGCTGATGCCTGCTAGTCACAATGTGCAGCCAAAAGTATGCTCTGCACATAACTTCAGCCAATAGTTTCCCCATAAATTTTCTTGGAGGTTGCTGTGAAATTCATGGCAAGTGGAGCTGGTTCTCATTATGCTAAACAGTTCTTCAACAAACACCTGAAAGCAAGCAAATGGCTCAGTATGAGATGTCAGTGTGGGGGCTAGAAAGTTCTGCATTTCCTTAGTAGATGATCTGGGAAGTGGTATGATAATGTACTGTTAGTAACGAGCAAAGGTTGTTTCCTAAATAATATTGAGATAAAATTCCATCCTATTCAACATCAACTCTATCCATATTATAAACAGTAAGGAATATGGCTACAATGAGAACTTTATATCTGTATTCTAGTGTCATGATATGCGCTATAGGGATGCTTTGCGTTGGCAGTCAAGTGCAGTAGCTAAATAAAGAAGGAATGAGGATCCAACTCTGCTCCTAGCTGTGCCATGTACAAATGACCTTGGAAGTGTGAATACAACAATATCTGCCTTGCTAAAGTGCTTTGAGAAGTCTTGTAAAAGAGTGGAGAGTTAATACTCCTATCTGGTTACATACAAACATAGTTTTGCTTTATAAAACAGTAATAGAAGAGAATTATGTGCATACATTTTGATGGGGTGGTAAGACGTGGCTGCTTCTCACTAAAATATTCATGGCGAGGTGTACCTTTCTCATCAAGTGACTGTAAAAGCTGATGTAATGGAGTTCAAGATTTACTCTCTTCCTGAATAGTTTTGTACCAGGGGTTCTTTTTTCCTTAGTTTGCAGCTCATCAGGAGATTGTTTTTAAACTGCAGGTGCAGGTGTTTGCAATGCAAACCAGATCCTTGGTTGTTCAGAGACGGTATAAAGGTTGCTGTATGTGAAAGATCTTGTAGCAGTGGATTTGGGGAGAGAATTAGGATTGGGGTGAGCTGGGGATTCTGGAGAGAGATTAAGGTTGGGTTGAATTTAGACCTGGAGTTGAAGGTAGCCCTAGGAGCAAGCAGATATTTTTACTGGTTCTGAACTGGAATGAGCATAGATATTGATTGCAAGATGTGGACTCTGAGCTAAAACTGAAGACGTGCACTAGAGGTAGGTCCTTGTGCAAGGATTGTTTGATGCTAATTTCCAGTCTTTTAGTTGGCATTCTCCAAGATGCTTCCAAATGGCTGCCCATCCTAAAGCATTTCAGTCCTGGTTTGTTAAGGCATATGTAGGGTTATGCTGGAGTGCTTTAAATTAACAATTTCTCCTAAGAAACTTCTCATTCTTCTTGAAGCTGTAGCCATGGCTCTGTTCTTGATTTTGGCCAACTGTCTCCACGCGTGTTCTCTTCCTTTAATATTTTCTTCTGGTGTTTGTCTTCTTGTGGTTTTATTCATTAGTGGACTGCTTACCATTCACCTGAAGTGCTCATAAGGATTCTGGTATATGGGAATACCTTGTAATAAAATGTACAGCACAGGGAGATCTTCTGGCAAGGGTTCAAAGCAAGAGTAGTGGTTTTATAATCTCTAATTATGAAAACCACTAGCCACCCTGCAATATTCATCACATCAGTGAAGGGTTCAGCCCCCCTCCAGCATTTGCTCCCCAACTTCACACTGCTGTTGTGTACCCAACAAGGTACCGCACACAGTGGATACATGTGGCCGAGAGTGCAATGTGATGAATAAAGAGAGCAAATCATAAGACTGTTTCTTTACCCTCCAGTTAATGAGCAAACAGGCCAACATCTCTTCCAAAGGCACATTCATTATAATTCTAATTAGTAATATGTATAATATTGATTTGCATACTGAAAGGAAGAGAAAACTCCCTCTGAGAAATGCTAGAATTACCAGCTTAGGAAAAATAAAAGATGATTCTCTGAAGCAAATCTCATATTTTTCTGCTGCAATTAGCTGGCATTTTTTTAATTGTTTATTCTAAGCCTTTAAGCATCTTTCAGCCATCAGAAAGAGTCAGACATCTTTCAAAGTATCAAGTGGCTGACTCTTTACCTGGAATCAAAACACAGCTGGTTCCAAATCAAAAGAGTTTTAAGCTGCTGCTTAGATCCGCCAAGTTACTCTGATGATGCAGATCTTTGAGCTGATATGTCAAGATAAACTGACAAAAAGCAAACCAATACACTTATTTTTATATTGGTTTATATTATGAAGCATACAAGGACAGAAAATCTGTCATTTTGTGTGTCTGTGAAGTATCAAACACCTTTGCATGATTCATAAATAATGAATAGTAGGGCTATTTGTTATAATTCTATTGCAGGGAAAATCCCTGGCATTCACCTAATGTCTTGCATGATCAAGTGCTTTACAGACATTAATTAGAGTTGATTTCAATCAGTAGAAGTGTTGAGAGAAGCCTATTAAATAGCCCAGAGTGAATGGTTCTAATATTGAAATCATACATACCAGTGTCTCAAATTGTGTTGCAGGAATGATATACAAGATCCATGGCTATTAATAGCATTTACTGGACTGAGCAATGGTCTGAGTTGCAGTTCTATGTAATTAAAACCTGGCACAGAAGAGTGTTGCTATAACTGTAGCTATTTGTTTTGTGTGAAGAGATATGGAATGTTTAACATATGTTGAAACAAGTCATATTTGTAATCCAACATGTATTCAGTGTTTTAAAACAAATGTGTAGCAGAAATATGTCTAATCTAATTGCAAGTAACTCAAAATTCAGCGGGAAAGCTGCAGATTCAAACAGAAGCTCTGGAAAGATGTTCAGAAAATCACTTAAGATGCTCTCTTCCTTCTAAGCTTGTGGGTGTAGCAGTTTAATCTATGTTTGAGAGCCTTGAAAAGCAGGGTCCTGTATTTTCATACACACAGACTATTTAGACGTATGACTTCATTAAAATTATTTAGGTATTAAATTCTTTCCTGAATTTAGGCCTTCTTTTAAAACTTTTTCCAAAAGTCACAATTGAAATGCCCACAAGTGTGTGCATCGAAATTTCCAGTGACCAAGTCCTTTCAAAACATAATGAATGGAATTCTGATAAGATGATGTGTTTTCAGAAAGAAAACAATAATTTAGCATATTGTACAGTAGACAAAGTGTGCTTTATTCAGAAATTAATGTGTATTCATGTATATACACATGTATATAATAATCCTTCAAATGTAAATCAAAATACTATCTATTAACATGCTGAATTTGTTCATGTTTTACCATGCCAAATACTAATCCATGTTGCAATAGTTTCATATACAACCAGCGTTTCACCCACTGATATACTGTTTGATACAGTATACAGCTTCTAATTTTAATACAGTACTTGAGATCTGAAAATTCAGGCAAATAATTTCCATTATTTCTTACCAAAATGTGCATGCATTGTTGCAAGAAATGGAGATGGTTGTCTTCATCCTGATTGCTGGCATGGAATATCATTTCTAGTGCTGCTACAAAAAAATATTGCTAGGTTATTTGGTTGTTTTATTTAGGGATATCACTAGATAATAATTTCATCAGATAACATGTATGAGAAGATTGAGTATTTCTTTAAAAACAAACAGTACCAATACCAAGCCCATCCATATTTATTGTCATAGTGATGCTAAAACCAGGAAGCAGCCAGTGACTGAGCCATCCATCAATTGGACACATGGCATATTTACTGTTATTATGAAATTATGGATTGATGGCTAGTGAGTACATTTTCAAGTTATCAAGTCTTCCTCTGTCCATGTATTTGTAAAAGGGAAGCACTAGTTTCTCGAGGTTGTTATGGTGGCCATCACCATGGTCTGAGTTTTGAAGTGGCGGAGAAAGTAGTAAGATGTTGACACTGGGTACGAGTTTGGGAGGTATCACACATCCCATGCAGGGGGTGGAGGAAAGAAGAATTAGGTAGCTGTTATTCTGAGTGTTTTATTGTGTCTAGTCCTCCATGAATGGCTTTTATTTTTATTAGCAAGTTTACTGACAATAAAATACGTAGGATGTGACTTTTGTCCTTCTGTAGAAAGAGGCAGTGCCCAGGTCAGAGTCTGCACAGCAATGTGATATAGCAAAGACACTTGCAAAGTACAGTTCTTGGCTTACAAGCTTCTCATGTGCCATCCACTCTTTTCTCTTAGTTTTTATTAATTCAGGGAGGAAGAGTAGGAGTATTTCTAAAACCATTTCCTTTTGCCCTACACATGACTACCTAAAATACATATTGTGATGAGAATAAAACTAAGAGGCCGGGGACTATCTAAGACCATAGGAACAGGAATCTGTAAATAAGCTCATCCAATATATTGTCAACAGGAGACATATTTATGGTGAAATGGTTTTCAGAGTCGAAACTATTGAGCCCTCTTTTTTTATCTGTTCTCTGGCAGAGGAATGATTTAAAGTGAACCTCAACTCACATTTCAAATAATAGATGACAGGAGCTCATCCATTTCAATATAATTCATTGCACTGCATATGTATGGGGGAGATTTTAAAGGAAAATCTGGGAGTTATATTTCTAAGTGAGCCACCAAATTTTTAAATGTGGTATTTCCTCCTCACTTTCCTTCTATTAAACTTATTGGCTTCCCTGAATAGAAGACTGCAATTTTGTGTTAGATATTGCTCTTTGTCTGCTCTTTGTCTCATGCCAGCTCTGAGCTAGGGGTGCAGGGTAGGGTACTTTTTGATATTCTGACTGGGGTTTGGTAGCTTGTTTGTTTGTTTCTTGTTTAATTATTGTTATTTCTCAAGTATTAGTTTCTTACTTTATTCACATAAAGTACAATTTATTTTTCCTGAAAAAACTGTCCATGCTCAGAGCTCTCTCCTTCCATGTTTCTGAATACATGAACCCCAGTTCTCTTCAATATCATAAACCTGAAGTGAAGTCATTTCATCTATATTTTATAGATTTATATTTTATAGATTTCTTTGGGGTGGGCAGGTGTGGAATGTTCTTGTTGATTGATTTGAATAGGGGGACTACAAGGATGCTGGGGAGGGACTCTTCATTAGGGACTCTAGTGGTAGGACAAGGGGTAACAGCTTTAAACTTAAACAGGGGAACTTTAGGTTAGATATAAGGAAGAAGCTCTTCACAGCGAGGGTGGTGAGGCACTGGAATGGGTTGCCCAGGGAAGTTGTGAATGTTCCAACCCTGGAGGTGTTCAAGGCCAGGCTGGACAGAGCCTTGGGCAACATAGTTCAGTGTGTGGTGTCCCTGCTCATGGCAGGGGGGTTGGAACTAGATGATCTTAAGCTCCTTTCCAACCCTAACTATTCTATGATTCTATGATTCTATGAATACTGGATAATGACATTCCCTATTGAAAATATTCCTTTGTCTGAGAATCACAGATCAGAGACAGAGTGTAGCTGAATGCTGAGGGTGCTGTGTACTTTCACAGCCTGGTACTGTGTTCGGGAGTAGAATCTGGACACGTAAATGTTTGTTGGAGGCAGATGTCCAGACTGAAATCTCAGACATGGTAGAGGATGATAGCGTCAGTTTAAGTAAATCAGAGGCTGTTCACAGGCTTTCGTCCTAATTTTTAATGGGTGAGGTCCTCATTCATCACTTCAGAGATGCTTCGGCATGATTTGGACATTGCATAGCAAGTCCCTAATGCATATGCTGCATGTAAACTAAAGCAGATGCTAACATAAAATGTGTCAGAGTTGTTCTAGGAGAAAAATCAGTCTTTTGTGGTTCCAGGCAGTTTTCCTACATGAACAGAATGTTTTGTATTTGGAGACAACTACTTTATGACATGAATGACAGATATGGTTTCTCTTCGAAGGAAACAAAGTGCCTAGTCAATGTTTTACTTTCCATTAAGCTGCAAACTTACAGTAATCTTTGGCTGATGAAAAGAAAATTAAGTTATTTTAAAATTATGAGGGTTGGGGCATTTTGGCACAGTAGAGTGATATTGCCATCAAATTGCTGCACATTAATGTTGGCTGGAAAGGCTTTCATCAAGACATCAGAGTAAACAGCAACCTGGGACTTGGCAGTGAGTGAATCTTGGGGCAAGAAGGGGGTATGTGTGCCAAACCAGCTTAAGTGACAAGATTCTCTTCATATCTATTTGTTTATCACCTGTTCTTCTTCTTAATTCCCCTTTCATTCAATTCATTTCCCTGCTCTTGGGAAAAGTCAAATTTAATAATGCCAACCTGTACAGAAAAGTATATGCATATTCTTGAATATGAATTATTGTTATATTCCAATTGAGTCAACATTGATCGTGGCAAGAGGCAATTAAATGCACTGATCTTGTGGGGGAAAAAATCTACCTCAAATGACATTTTTTGTCTTGATCACATCTGAAATGCATTTTGACAAAAAATAAAACATCGAAGGGTATTGGTTGAGGATATCATATTTCTTGTCTATAAAGTTCTGTCCTGTTCATAAAAGTAGTGTATTTTAAAACCCCAGATAGAAATACAAGAGGTTTTAAAGGTATCTCTGGGGTTAAAATTTAAAATTCAGCTGTCCCAGAAAGTTTGCCATTCATTCAACTTGTCTAATTCTAGTGAAAATGTCTCCTGCTCCTTTTTGTCATTCTGAGGGAATTGACTTGCTGTCTGTAGGGAACGTTTCCGTGACTGACACAAGATATCCAAAATGTGATGAGTAGCTCAGGTAAAAAATTCTTGACACAAGAGTGTCCCGTCAGGAAATGCAAACTAATCAAAATTTAAGTGTTTCTCAGGGATGCATAAACTTCTTCCAAATTCTAGGTGGAAAAATGTGTGAGTTATTGGGTTCAACTTTGTCATTGCGTTTCACCTTATCCCACTTGGACTCTTATATGTTATCGCTTTTGATTATCCTTTCAATGAAATGTTTCTATGCTGTCAGGACTGTATCACTGAGAATTTCTGCTCAGCTGAAAATTGAGACTTTTGTGTTTTGTTCTGATCTGACACACAAAAAGTTTCTATTTCCACTGAAATGAAAAGTCTGATTTCCAGTTGTGGGCTGGATTTCCAAATCTGTTCTGAGTTTTTGTGTGATCAAACCTAACCCTGTAGTTTGAGAAATCAACCAACCAATGTAAATCCATTAAGATTCTGCAAAGATTTTCTGTAGTAATCATATGAGGAATCTTTGCCTTAAAAGATCCTATTTCTTGAGCTGAGTCTTACATTGCAATGATCCTTACATCAGAGTTGAGCTTGGAAAAATGAGAGAATTATTTTAGTGCTCTCAAAGGAAGAATATGATGAGCCTTTCTTTGAGGTTTTGGAAATTTTCTGAGCACATGTAAGCCACATTTCATATTCATATTATCTGGATGTTTGACAGAAAGATCATTTTAATTATGCAGGTTGTCATTTGTTAGCCTTTTGTTACTGTTCCTTGAGAGTCAAGCCTCTGTTCTTCCTGCTGCCGTTTTCCTTAAAGGAAAAATTCAAGGACTGCATGCTGAAGGACATTTTTTCTGCCTTGATAATAGTCACATCTCTCCCATACACCAGAAGATACATTCCCATGGAATTGCTCTTATTTTAAGCAAAGAGTATCACAAAATGAGAGCAAAACTACTTTTTTTTAGCAAAAGAACATGGGATGAGCCAGGTTCTTATCATCATGCACTCAAAGGTATTGTGTGGACATGGATAAAATGCCTGTAACCTGCTCTCTAATGAGATAAACTGATTTCCATCTGATTTGAAAAGTGATTGACCATCACGTGAGATAAATGTTACACGTATATCTCTTTTGCAGTACCTTCTGTTGCAGTCAGTGAAAGATGGCTGCTTGTAACTGAGACAAATCCTTGGTTCTTTGAACATGTAACATAGTGAAAACAATGAACTAGTTAATCAGCTGCAGTTACTTTTCTAAACCAGACTTCAAACATTTTCTGACTTGTTGTTACAGAAAATAATAACTTTCCTGAAAAACAACTAGTCAGACAGTCCAGTGATAGATTTTCTTCCCCTTTTACTGTCATTTCTCCACTCAACCTTGCCGGGGTGCTTGATCCTGTAACAGTTACAGTAATGTTTGATTGTTTCTTGGTGAAGTAGAGCAGTGTACTGGGTCTCTTTGTTCCTTACCATTTCTGCCATTAAGAGCACCCCACCATAGGAGCTGGTGTGACTCCATAGTGCAGAGGGACCACCTCTGTGAGGGCTGGTGTAGTTTCTACATTACTTCAATGTTTCCAGAGACAGAAGGGCTTTCACTGTGGTGAGGATCTCTGAAATTGTTCTACAATCAAAGATGTAAGTCCATCTACCTGAGTAATACTGCATCTAGGCTATCTACAGGGGACAGGGGGCTTGGTCCACCTGGGAACTGTCTTTACAGTGATGTTTCCTATTTCTGGTAGCCCCAAGAAGATAACCCAGGGAAAGCATCTTTGAGGACTGTGTTAGATAATGCACTAGTAGGGGAAAGCAAGAGGATCCCTTCAGAGAAAAGCAGGGCAGAAGGGACAAAGAGGAAAGTAGAAGCTAAAGAGCACTGTAAATATCAGCAACACACTAAATATCAGGTCAGGAAAACACTAACCTCACTGTTTTGAAGCGTGCCCTTTCTGTATCAGGAGGGATGAACCAAGCTTCCATGTAAAATACTGAGCTGTCTTCTTCAGCAAAACTTTGGCAACACGTAGATCATTGACGAAGTCGTGAGACCTCCTTTAATGGTTGTTGAGTGTGTCTTTCAACCATGTGTGGCTAAGCCATTTTCATCAGGCTGCAGTCAGTTTCTGACTCTTGTCTGGCACACTAAACCAAGTGAAACAAGAACATGAGCTGGGAATGAGAATGTAAATGTGATTTCATGGCACTGTGGTCAAGAAGATAAAGTTCTTTATTGATATAGGCTTGAGAAGACAATGTCAGAGGAATGAAAACAAAAATAACCTTAATTTGTTTGCTTAGTAATGTTTCATCTCCATCCAGCATTGGAATTAGTGTTTCATATGCCAAACCATGCCTCTTCATTACTGCACACAGGCTCTGTTCATGGAAACCCCTTCAGCGTTCTTAGGTTTTATTCATTCTTCTAAAAACAGAAAACCCCCATATTCTTGTTTCCCCTATAGAGAATACCCTTAGATTTAAGAACTTTCTCAATGAGAAAAAATGATGCCCTCACAATTTATAGTACTGAATGTGTACGTTTTCTCAACTGTATGGTTTAAGCACTCATTAAAGTATTTAAAAGTCTATTTGGACTATTATGGGATTCTTTAAAAATCTTTTGGGAGCACAGGCTGATTTTTAAAATACGCTTTAGTGATGGGAATACTTGTTTTCATATAAATGATTGAAATTATTTTAGGGATACTGAAACTCTCGGCTCTCTAAACTGACTATCTTGGGTTCAAGGGCAGCACATTGCTACGTTCTCCGCTGCTGACTATTTGCATAACACAGGTCTCCTTGGTACTGGGAGGAAGGCAAGAGCCATAGACAGCAGAGGCAGCGAGTGCTGGTGTTGGTTTCAGCCTGCCTTGCTGGAGCAGATTTCCAGCACACAGAGGTCCTGTACATTGGCTAAGGTTGTGGCAGGGGCCTTTTTTGCCAGTAAATGGATTGCCAGTAGCTGGACCAGGACTCAGTGGCATTTGTTTCGGTCGTGTTCTTTGCAAAGGGCATATTGAAGGATCCAAATCTCAGGGGTTGTCATGCAGCTGCTTCTCAGTCATGCTGAAGTCAAATAAATGGTTCTTTCTCAGGGCTGAGCAATCAGGACTCCAGAGTGTAGCAGCTTTCTAATCTGGAGATGAAACAAGCGCTCCAGAATGTTCAGAAACAATAGACATTGTGATTGTTTAATACACTGATAAGAATGTGTTTAAAAAATAAATTATCTACTAGCTGCTGGGATTGCTTGAAATGCCATTAAACACTAATGAAAGAAGGCATCACAGACAAATTAATAAACACCCTACGCACTAACCTAGAAAATACCAGCCTAAAACCTTTGATGCTAAACTGATTAAAATGAGAAACATATTTCATATGAAACCACTTGGCATATTTCAGTGTATTAATTGAAGCATAATGAAAATGGAAGATACAGCATAGAAAAGGAAGAATATACATTATAAAGTAGACTCTTTCTGCAAAACAGTCATAGGCATCTGTAGCCTGAGTTTCATGCATATGAGCAATTCCACAGCAGCAGAAAGAG
>NW_009914135.1:195093-198783 GCF_000696875.1 Nestor notabilis
GTTAAATATATTTAGATTTTAGTGCATTTTGGTTGGTGAAATTGGAGAGGGATTTTTTGCACGTGTAATAAGATCATAAATTCCTTATACATGTGAAAAAATCACCCAATCCTGCATTTCTCATTGGTTCTGAGGTGGGTTTGTAAGATGATTTACACTGGAGGTGAGGGGAAGGTTGAGAGGAAACAAATGTTGGATTTAGAAACAAGCCTCATGTATTATACCTTGCTTAGATAAAAATAAAATGTAAAAGAAAAAAGAGAAAATGGGTTGCAGCAAAGAAAAAGGAAGATGCTGGTGTGTCTTTCCAAGACATTACGTGCATTCAATACTTTGCCATTCAATGGAAAGGGCTTGCCATAACAACCATCATATCTTGGGGTAGATAGAGATTATGGAGCTATAACACATCTCCTAAAAGGAACTCAGCAACAGCTTGTTGCATAGCACATAAAAAAATCATTCTGTGTGTGAAAAGCCCTGGCCCAAATCATGTCACCTGAACCCTCATGCTGAGAGGAATCCTGGGCACAGGTATTTGACAAAGAGGGAGGCTGGTGGTCCCTGTATTCCCATCTCTTGGAGGAACATAGTCGGGGAAGTAAGGATAAACTGGCAGGCAGGGAAGGGTTATTTTCTCCTATCTGGAGCAAACAAGTCTATGGCTCCAAAGTAAGTATTTTCTGCTTCCATGAAATCTTTACTGTGGCTGTGGTTGGAAAACGAGTCAGTCTGCCCCAGCTAAATAGCTGTGAGAGAGAAGGGAGGTCCCCAAACTAACTTGGAGTCAGAGCTCCCTCAGAAACACTTCCACCACCAGGTGCACTTCTGCACATTTCCTTCATTTCAGTTTGGCCATCATGGCTTTTTCAGTAGAGAGCTCCCTGGCTCTGCCTAAGCCCCTGTATAAAACCTTATTCAGGCAAGAGCCCTCTGTGAGTCTTCATGTGTGTGTGCAATGATCTAAAGCACAGGTTCTTTTGCAGTGGCAGCACTTTAGAAGCAGTCTTTGGTATTCATGTGTCTATTCATCAAATGTGTCACCTGAAAAAAAGTACTGGTTTTTGTTAGACTTCATCCAATGAGATATGTGTGCAGAGATAGTGTGTGATTTAGCATGGTCATGGCCTACAAGTAAAAGTGTCATCAGATCATGATACATGAAGTCTGATTGAAAATCTTCCGTGTCTACAGTTATCACTATCTGAGGTGACAGTCCTGCTGCATAGAGAGCAGGTAACCTTTATGAGGCGACTGTTCAGGCACTATATGTACTATGAATCATGCCCATTCCTCTTCAGTATATATATGTGATCTATATATAAAAATTGGGCTCTAGATACTACTAGCTATGAATTGAGACTTTACAAATTAGTATGAAAATAAACTAAACCAACCCAACCAAAACCCGCAGTGTTTTGTATGTCTGTGTATATATTCATTCCTTTATTTGTATTGTTTCTAATTTTTCAGGTAGTTTGTGTCTCTCTTTCTGTAGGAACAATTGGAACTAAATAATATGTATTTTTAAACAAATGTGAGCAACCTCAGTTATCTGTTCAGTGTCGGCAATAGGGGGATGCAAAGCACTGGTCACCACAAGGTAATAAAATCACGATCTTCATCTCAGCCAGGTCCAGATCCAAAGCCTCTTTAAACCAGCAGGAATCTGTGAATGAATTTCAATGGACTTTACAGAAAACTAAATAACTGTTCCTCTTCATCTTGTAATTCTTTTTGACCATTGTTACAAAGTTCATGTTTAAAGATATTCTTTCACAAATGAGAAATATTTTTTTTTTAATCTTTTGGAAAATGTACAACATATGTCTGTTATCTTCATGAATCAAAGCTGTATCAGTGAGGTGTGACAGCACAAAGACTTCTTTCACTGAAATCATTAAGAACAGGAACGGCCCATTATTCATTTTTGGTGGAAAGGGAAAAGGAACAAACACTCCACAATAAAAAAGTAAAGCAGTAAAAATAAGTAACCTGCACCCCAAACAACAAGTGCGTGCCTGCAAGTGTCTGAAGCAGGCTTTTCTTCTGGTATTCATGGTTCTTATATTTTTCCTGGCAATGGAAGATGGTAGTGGTGCTAGAAGTTCTATTTTTGTTTAAGTAATAGACTTCAGATTTAGCTATTTTAGATGCAGTGTATTATTTATATTAATGGGTGTGTTAATCGCAAACAAAGGATTTCTGCATCTTCAGTTACATATTGTCATCGAATAGATTGCAGAGTGATCATAATGTATTTACAAGACGTGAATTTATTTATTCTACAGTTTCATTTTTACCCTCAAGTCTGTTCACTGTCTGAAAGACAAGGAACTAAGCATTTTTTTAATGTTTTGAAATAAAGCACATAAATCTTCTGGCAAGCATGTTGTGTGCTCTTCTGGTTACTGCATTCTTACCCTCACCAAGCTTTCCATACACTAACTGAAAAATCCCAGCACTTCTGTGTTGAAAGATATCATGAATGTGATATATTTCTCTAAGAAAGATCATTAGGGGATATGATGCAGTATAAATTTATTGAAATATTAAGTAAAATCCCGAGATATATTAAAAATTAGTCCTCTTGATTTCAGACTCATGGCTTTCATGAACTGAAAGTGTAGTATAAGTGTGACAGAGGGTGTGTGGTGACCAAAACTCATTACCATCAATGTCGATTTCAATAATAGTTTTTATTTGAGTTGACTGAATCTACAGAAAATAAAGACTTTTTTCATTAGGACTGGCTTGTTTCAGAGGTACAGGTAGTTTCTGAGTACAAGCACATTGCTTTAGACAAAATTGTTTCCCAGTTTTACACCTTCACCCAGTTCTGTAGGAACAGTTTCTTTTGGAAGGCTTTTACATCTTTGGACATCATTTCTGTATCATTGCTGATGTTTCTTTGGCTCTGTTCTTGATTTGATGAAGCCAGAAAAGCACAGAAAAGTTATGAGACCAGGACTTTTGCAATATGCAAAGCTTTATTCGATACTCAAACTGTAATAATAGCTTTTCCTTTAGATTCATCTAAAACTGAAACTAGAGCCAAACCTGAACCCCTTATTCAGACATCATTATTATCAAAAGCAGCTCTAAGGAAGAATATAAAGATTTGGTTATCAATATTATGGTGGTTAGCTTGCCAGAGTAATGCAATAAAACCCCACGGTGTGGAACTGACATTTGTGTCTCGGAGTATATAACCACCAACATTGCAGGACTCTCTGAAACAAACAGTCATACATTTTTCTTACATCTTTCTCATTAATTTTTTAAAGCCTCTGCTGGTTTTGTAGACTTATTGCAGTGAATTTGAAACGACAGATGAAAAAAGAAAGGAAAAGGCAGGTTCTGCTCCACAGTCACCACTGTGTGGTGTTGGGTGATATTATACTGAGCTCATAAAAAACCAGGACAGGTCTGAGCTTTATAAGAGAGAGAAAGAAAACTTCACTGCAAACATCTTAATGGTACTCCTTCACACAGCAAAACTGGCCTTGATGAGTGATTGCCCTAATGCTGTGTCTTTGCTAAGTTTTTCCTGCTCTTTTCAGCTGGTGAATTCTGCAAGGTGAACTTTCCTAAGCTTGTACCTATCCTAGGCAGTTACATCCATACTGAACAGACATGCCACAGGGCAAAACTTTTGAATCGTGACTCTGCCTATATTATTTAGGGAAA
>NW_009914135.1:198814-215354 GCF_000696875.1 Nestor notabilis
GGGAATAGCCCTGTTCCAAGGATGGCTTTTGGTTTTTATCCAGTGTATCAAGCACAAGCTCTACTTGACTTCATACTTTATTTTTTGTTGCTTTACTTGTTTCAAGACTGCTTTTTCTTTTGTTTTGACTCCTATTGATTGCTCTTCCATCTATTTCTTCCACATAAAGGAGAATAAGAGATCAACTTTTCTTCTACTGACTCTTTTGTTGGACTGAAGGACCTTTGAGAGACACAAAGTACACTTTTTCCCACCATTAGTGTCCTGCATTTTGATTTGCACTGTAATAAAAATAATAGTAGTATTTGTACAGGTTTTTACATGGGAGTGTGGATCTTTTTAGCTGTCATTTTAAAGAGACAGCTGTGGCCAGAATCAACAAGAAGGAATAAAAAGGTAGAATAAAAAATGAAGGAAAAGAGGGAATAAATATGTACGTATCAATTTGTCTGTAATTCATTTCTATCTGGATTTTATTGATCTATGATGTTTATATCATAGTTCAGATGCTATTTGAATTTTAATCAGGTTCATTCATGTGGATTTGTCATGTTCTTTGAGAGATGTTGATTAAATGTTAATTCAGTTTGATGTGGGAGATGGGAATGCAGAGCACTGCTAACAATGAAAAGGTCAACCAAAATGCATTTACTTCCAAAATGATGGACAAGCTTCAGCCTCACAACTATGCGAATGCAAGTAGCTTTGATGGATGTTACAGCAGTAATTCTACTCTCAAGCTTCATCTGCAGCAAAATAACCCAGATGAATTAATAACAAGCTATGGTGGGTAACGCTCGCCTGTGTGGAAGCCATGTTTCTTGTGACCATCCCCTCGTCCATGAACAAGAGACTAAAGAGCAGGCAGTAACACCACGTAGGAGATACACTGTTGAACTTAGCACTGAAGATGCTTGGTCCAGCATGATCCAGGACGTCTGCAAACTTGGGAAGTGGAATGGAAGTTGTAAAGTTTGAGTTAGAAATGTAATAGCGCAGCATGAGAGGAGCCTATCAAGCTGTGTAGAACAGGAGTTCTCGTCATTTCTTATTAAATGCATCCTAGAAGTCAGCATGAATCATCAAACAGGATGATTTTTTTTATTCTGGTTTCAGATACCTGCATCAAAATTTACATTTTAAATGAAGGAAAATAATTGTGGATAATCCCTTCTAATTCAATTTGAGTTCTAAGTCACTTTTTTTCTCTAATGGTATTGGCTTTATAATGAAGTATGATTGAAGCTTAAAATAAAGCTAAGATGAAGTGAATATAAGCTCTGAAGAAGCCTGATCTCCAAATAATTTTGCATAATAATCTGAAGTAGTCAGATGTGCAGGTTTTTATGCCCATTTACACAAATTAAGTCTATAATTCAAGCGCAGTCACAAGCAGGCTCTAAGCATCTTACAGAGACCAACATGATTTCCTCCTTGTCCTTTCCATTAGCTATCAGAAGGTTGTTACAGCTAGGTTAGGAACAAATGAAGACCTTATTCTTCTTTCCAATATATAATACTTTTTTTCTTCTGCATGTATATGGTACCTCAGTCAGTTTAGCACAATTTTAAAATGTTATTATAATTGCAGTTGGTGGAAGCAGTCTGTCAGTACTGGCACAATCTATGTACTTAATTTGTGAGGTGCTGAATTTCTTCAGGAGACTCCTAAAAGGAGAAGATTCGCTAAATCACTCAAGATTTAAGGCAATAAGGACTACTGTGTGCAGACTGCATCTGCCCAGTCTCAATCCACAGCACAGGGCTTTCCTTTTACTATTATCACCTGTTCCTCTGTACTGTGCTTGTTGGCACAGTGAGCAGCACCATCTGCTTCTCAGAAAATGTCTAGACATCCTTGAGTACCATTCAAGAGGTCATCAGAAGGGTTGTTGATTACAGGTCCCTGTTTAGCTCCATTGTGGGGAAGAAGCAAAGTGGAGTTGGACAGGCTGCTTCTAAACTCATCAGACCTCTGTGACAGGAGTCTTGTATAGGTTTCTTGGGAGCAGGCTGCCTGATGTTGTATGCAAGGGGCACACAGCACCAAATGGTGCTGCTGGACATAGACAGTGCCTTCCTGATGGACCACAATACAGCAGAGGTCTTCTTTCTCAAATTCGTAGCAGCTTAAGCAGCCTTTGGTTATAGAGTTCATTTTTCTTCCTACTTGTTTCTAACAGAAAAGGTTCTTGTTTAGATAATTACAGAAGAACAGTAAGACAGATGTTCCTGGTTTCAGGTGGTATCATTAACTGGGTACAAAGAAAGGTACTGAACCTCCTTTACTCAAAGGAGTATGGACATGTGAGTTTCCTCTTAATAGGTAACATAATTAGATACAACATATGATTCTATGATGTCAAGGCTTTCATTTGTGTATTAATAGAAGCTCTATTCAGTATAATCAATCAGTAAATTTGAGGTTTAGCAATGTCTTTATGGAAAAGCTTTGCTACTTCTTCTGTACAGACCTGGCTTTCTGTTTAATCTCTCTGGCAATAATATTGCCATCTTTCCATTTGTACCTAGCCTATATTGCTGAACCCACACGTCTTCCATTTGCTTTCCTGTGAATCCAAAGTAAGTTAGGGACATGATCCAAGGCTCTGGAAAGTCAGAAAGAGGTTTGTTTTTTTCCTAGCTAGCTAGTAGGCTTTAGAGTAAGCCTCTGGTGGACAATTGAGTCAGTTGCTTGTTGAGACGTGCTTCATACCCTGAACACATCACACTATTGCGCTGTTGTCTGTCCTCTGGCTGCCTATTAATTTTTAGAAAGAGTTTAAGTTGTTGGTTACTGGCCTATAAAGCTCTTAGAGATTTGGGAGCTGTCTGAGGCTCTAAGTGAATCTGCTGGACTGGTGATCAGCAGGGGCATGAGAATGAGTGGCATTTTCCAGGCAAGATACCCAAGATTGAATCCCCCTATAGAGTCTACATGTTAGGACTCCAACTGAGCCAAAGCAGCCTGATCTTTTTGAATGTGTCAAAGAGTGCAATCAGGGTTTTAGAAAGGATGATGGCTGAGAAGTGTTTATTATAGACTGGTAGGAACCTTTTCTGAGTCTGAGTGCTATTTCTAGTTTATCATGCTGAACTGGCCGTCATACTAGTGTAATATTTTGATGCATCCTACATTTAAGCAGACATGCACATATGAGTACTTGCAGGTTGACAGACACATCTTAATAAAAAGTAGCTCTCTTAGGGGTATGTAGGCAGGGATTTTCTTCTAATGGCTTCTTGCAGAAAGAACCATGAATTTCTCTTCTTCATAAAGGTATGAAAATCTCTGCATTGATTCCCTTGATAAATGTAGGATGATTTCCTAGCACTTCACAGTCATGATAATTTCTAATGTCTTGCCGTGCCTGTACATTCAAGTTGTGAACACGTATAATAAAATATAGTTTGAATCTCGGTGTTCCTGCCAAATCTAGTTAAGAATGTGGGTGATTTGCTGACACGTTTCAACAGCAGGCTCTCAGGAATGTGTCCCTGTAAATCCTCCTCTGTTGCTGTTTCGCCAGTGATGCTGTTTGTAAATGGAATGCTGCTTCGTTCTGTCTTGTGATTGCTCTTCAAACCATGATACGTTTGTTCAGCCTTCAGCTGAAGGAAACAAGCAGCCTGGGGAGTATTTTATAAGGCAAGATGTATCTCTACAATATTAAAGTCACAAATCTCTAAGGAGTGCAAATATTCTGTCACTAGGATGCCAATTCCCTTTTATGACTCCCTCAGTAATTATTGAGTAATATTTATTATGGAGCAGTGTACTAGGGAATAAGTGGGGTTTTGTAGATGGGGGCCAAAGTGAAGTGCGCTTGGTAACTGAAATCTGCCTAGTGAGTTCATGAATGTTCCTGAGATAGGACAAATTAAGCAGAGGTGGATTTTAAAAGCCATCTTGTGGGGAAAAAAGTGCATAATCAAAAGTGTTTGCAACTGATGCTAATTTGGGATGCAGAGTGCAACTTGCTCCCCCTGGCAAAATGGCCTCTGCTTCCTCACTGCCCCATGTGCATTTCCCCTGGTTTGAGCAAATAGCATTAAATAAGGCTGGGTTTCCACCACGCTGCTTTGACCTGATGTTGAAAACATGTACACGGGTATTAAAGTCCTCAGAGTTTGTATGCAATGTCTTTGCATAGGTTGTTCCTGGTGCGGTGGGACTATTATCTCTGATTCAAGCTTCTTCCAACACAACCAGAAGTATTACTTTCTGTTTTACCAGCACAGGAAATTTTTAAGCCAGGAGAGACCATTAAGTTATCCAGTGAGCGCTCTGGGCTGTTACTGTCCTCCAGAGACCCGCATAGACAAGGATGATAGTGCTGATGATAGTGAGGATGGGAGAATCAAACTAAGGTCACACCAGCACAGGCCTAAGTGCAATAAACACCTTTTCTGAGGGATAAAATCCCTTCTGTGTAGTTATATTTGCCCATTGCTTCTGACCTTGGCTCAGATTTCTAGGTTTTACAATAATACTGATGTTATTAAAACTGGCTACAATCTTTAAACATGGGCTGTGAAAATAAGCGGAAGCTATCTGTACCTACTCATCATTTACAGCTTTCTTTTTCAAAGGAAACTGTAAGATGAAAATTAAGAGTGCACGTATGTGCAAAGGTGCATATCCATCCTGTCTATAAACTCATATGATTTATATATATATATGTATTTTACATTTTTATTCCATGCATATGTGAATAAGTGAGTGATGCGTGCACATTCTATATGGTATGGTAAGCTTTTAAAATTTACTGAAGCTATCTTATTTTAGTAAATGCAGGGATGGAATAATGCCCTAAGCTTCAGCCTGCATACTAGCACTTCACTCTGAATAGCCATATCCACGAAGACAGCAGTCTCATTCCCCTCCTTCTATAATACATTAATATTTTATGGAGCAGAACAACAGAGTCAACAGATAATTTCATATTATGATCATGGTGACATAAAGCCCAGCACTTGGCATGTTTTTCATCTCCAAAACCTCAAAAGCCTCCTGCCTGCACATGATGCAGGTTAGATCCTGTGGCTACATCCTTATTGCCTCCAGACATTTGGCTGTCTTGCAGACAGAATGCCTTGCTGCAGAGAAGAGGTGGAAGCCTGTCTGGCTACCAACAAACCCACTGTGTGCTCAGGTATATGTGGTCCTATGTGCTCTGGCAGATATTTTACAGCCAGGCATGGTCTGTGCCAACAGCCACCAGCAATGCTTTGTGTAGTGGAATGAGAGCTAAGATGAAAGGGAAGAAGTTGTTTATCTGGGCTACTGATAACATGATGTGAAATGCATGGGGCTACATGGCTGCATTTATGAACATAATTAACATCATTTAATTAAGGACACTTAAGGAGAGGAGGAATTACTCTGAGCCATGAAGTGCCAGGTAGCTTGCAGAATGAAGTTGAGAATTTGGATCAGCAAAGCTGGAAATGAATTGGGCTCTGAATTATATGCTATATAATTGCTACAGATGTCTGGGTGACCTGACAAGCTGGTCATTCCCTCTTCTCTTCAGGTGCCTCTGAGGAGTCTGCAAGGGGCAATGGTAAGAGTAGATTCTTCCCTTTCCTGGCTTGAAAGAAAAAGCATGTAGAAGTAGAGGAGTGATGTGGTGCCACTGCCCTGCTTAACCTCCAGTTAATGCCTGTTTTGAGGAATCAAGCAGGGCATATGCTGTCAGCTAGTTCTTTTCACCAGGGTGAAATTTCAGCCAGTGTGTTTAACTTCAATCCCTATTTATCTGATTGACGATATGTAAGAACACAAGAGCTGTACTTGAGTCAGAGCAGAGGTGACAATATCGGGTATTCAACCTTTGACAGAGCTCAGTAGCAGACACTTCAGAAAGAAATACAGGATTTGGGTCAGCAGGGAGGGAGCCCTGCATGGTATACACCCTTACAGCTTTCTTCCATGGTACAATGTTCTCTTTAGATGAATTCTGATATTTCATTAATAGAAATAGCTCTTGAACATGAAAATGACATGGAAAAATGAAAGGTGTTTCCTGTGCTCAAAGAAAGATGCTTACTGCAGGCAGCTTTATAGAGCTCAATTTCCCTGCTCCCCCTTTCAAGCTGGCTTTCTGCCTAAAGCACATGGCTCAGTAAGCTGTCACAAAGACAGCAGCACTTTTATTTTGCAAAACAACTCACAGTTGTTGGTTTCAATTTGATATTTGTTTTGCTTTGGTGTTTTCTTCCAATATTTCTGTTCTGACACTGTCAAAGGCTTCTTTTTCTGCAGGGCTGTAGAATGTCTTAACATTTTGGCCTTGGTTGTGGTGTGTGTGTACTGTGATTGATTGTGTTCATTAGGAAAGTTGACTGTTTATTTCACTATCAATAGATATGTTAGCAAACAAGATAAGTCAAGACCAGCAGGCTTGCTATGGTAATTACTGTAGGCTCAGATAAAGCATGTAGCACTGGAGCCTCACCATAATGAATCCTCGTTGATACAAAACAGGAGGTGTGTTATATGTTAGATGTTGAAAACTTTCCACAGCAAAATGGGAAGAATCACAAAAGAAGAAAACAGCTAGTTCTTTAGGGCAGTATGTGTAACACCTCAAATAATGAGAGCATAGTTAGTGCATGGCATCAGCTTTTAGCTGTTGCGCTTCTGTTGTGGATCCAGGGACATCAAAGTGTCTGACAAAACTGGATCAATTTTGATGAAATCTTCTTATTGGAAAACACAGCAACAGCAAAACTTAATTCATTCCAGCAAAAAATCTTCGCACAGTGTTTCTTACACCTTCCCATTGCGAAGCGTCCTCTCCTCTTTTACTTAAAAAGCAGTTAACTCCTTGAAATTAAAACAAAATGTTTTCCAGACACCTCTAATATTCTTCACTCTCCCTCCCATGCTCTGTGTTTCATTTTTTTCCCTCTAAGCCTGGCTCAGCATCCCTCATGCCTATTTCTTCATCTCGAGCTGTTTCTTTCCACTGGCTCCCTTGTCCTCTTCTGCTGAACTGGAAAGAGCCATTGCACGGGAACTGCTGCTGATCCCAGCATGCTCAGAAAATGTCTTTGCTGAGCTTTAGCCTTGGCCGTGCTAACCAAGCACTGTCACAGGCTCAGCTCAGCCAAATGGGAGCAAAGCTTTTTTTTTGTCTAATTAAAAAGCAGTGAAGGGCTCATCCCCACAAGAGGCTGACTTCTCATCGCAATTGCAAAGCCCTTTTCTCAAACACAGAAGCTACTATTTTTCTTTCTTTATTTATTTTTCAATACAGCCAAAATCAGGCTCTTGCCTCCTTCCTGAACTATTCTGTGGAAACTCCAAATATTTAAATCTTGACCTTAGAACATGTTCTGTTCAGTGGAGATGCACTTCCTCAGACATATGATTTTGGTAGACTCTGGTTTTAAAGATAAAGGACTAAAGAAAGGAGGGACATAGAGGCAGGGACAAAATGACCCTACAACTGAAGTTCTTTAAGCAGGAGAATAGCCGTGGAAATATAAAGCCAAATATGGTAATTTAACCACAAGAAGAAAAAGCCAAGAAGTCCTTGTGTCATAAACAGGTTGGCTCTTCAAATCTAAGGTGAACCTCCCATTCTGAATCACTTTCTCCCTTCAGTCTCTCATCTATAATATCCAAAAGCTCTAGGAGATGATTAGGACCTTTTCCAGGGGTTATGAGGGAACTGGGGAGCCCCCTGTCCTACAATGTGAGGACCAGAGAATCTTTTAGATGTGACGAATTAACTTCTAGTTAGTGTGGTGAAAAGCTCTTATATCAAACAGTGTCTGCTCATAGCTTGTGGGTCTATATTTTTCAAGCAGTCAGATTCCCAAAGACTTTTTATACCCCAAAAGGAAACAAGCAGCAAGTTGCTGCAAGATATAATTTGAAGAAGCATAAAACACTTGTCATGATTTTAATTAGATAACAGTTGCTCAGTATCTGCCAAACCTACCCCCTAGTCACTGTTTAACTAGTAGTGCAGGGGATGTTTATACCTGCAGCAGGTGATGGAGCTGTCTGTTCCTGCATCACTTTAACAATTCTAATGTACTTGACAAAGAATTGTAATGGCACTGATGCTTTATAAAGCTGCTCTGGAAACTATGCAACAAGAATTTGCAGTCCTATGCATAATGTGTGCCATGGGAAGTTTTTAAACCCAGCAGGCAGAAGAGAAAGTACCTTAAAATAAGTTATTTTAACACCAAAGAGGCTCTTGGAAGCTATTTGTGATCATTACGCAGCTATCTTATCTGAAGCATCAATTTCTACAACGAGGTGCAAAGAACAGATGAACAAGATGGATCTTCCTTACCTTCACAGGGTGGGGAAAGTTTCACAAAGAGGATTAAAGATAAGACATATGAGAGAGCCCACTGAGAAGGGATTTACAAGCATTCAGTACCCACATCAGAGGTGATAGGTGAAGTGGCAGAAGCTATTTTGCCTTAATTGAGACTCCCTGATGCCACTGCAGACTCATTTAGATCAGTCACAGTCTCATACTCTTTGTGTAGGAGTGATTCTGAGGGACTGTAGGTTGGTACAATGGATATACTGAAAAGACAGAATGAAAGATCTATTTGAGGCACGTTATAATTTTAAAGACAGTCAACTTTATTGCAGCCACACCTTATTCAGGGCATTATTTGCATCCATTCCAACTTCTGAGCCTGAGGCACGTGAGTGACATTAGCTTTGTCTTAAAAGTGTTGCAGAAGTAAGTGGCATGAGCCTGTGAGTTAAAATGAATGAGTCCTAATGAGCCAAAAATGATTGCTTATACCTACATACTTTTCCTATGAGAGTATATAAATTAGAGCTGTCATTCTGTATTTCCTTGAGCTACAAATCAGATCAGTATGTCCTGAAACAGGGGTAAGAATTATGCTGTTGTGCAAGAGCAGGAAGAACTTAAACAGTATCGATGTAAGGAGGAGCTCTGCAATAGCTGAGTTAGTAGTTATATAGTAACTACTATAGTAGTTATATAGTAACCTGGTCTTAAACTTGAAAGTTTCGTGGGGCTATCATGCTCCTGTGGTTTCTTTGGAATCTGGTAGATAGAGGATGACGGGTAAAGTTTCAAACCCTATTTTTGTGGATCACTGTGGCAAACTGAAGATCTGAATTACATCTTTTATACAGTAGAGAGTTTATCTCCTGTCATGCTTCATTTAGGTTTATTTAATATTTATCTAAACATCATTTTTTCCAGAGCAAAATAATATAAACCTAAAAATTGTTGACACTTTTAAATTCAGCTCTAAGAATTTAAATAAATTCACAGGATAATTTTGTAAAAACCTTGTGTCCTTCCTTTGTTCAGTGGTTTAACATGAGTGAGACATTTGTTATGACTGCAAAGGAAGTTCTCTGACACCTTCAGCAGCAGCATCAAAGATTGACTCAAGAGAGTACGTTGCTCAGAAAAGCAGCTCCGTAGCAAGCCACCCATCACTGTAAGTTTGCAAAGAGAATATGGTCAACCTCACATTCATAGTGACATAGGTTTCTGATGAGGGAGAGAAAAGCAGTGTTCCAGCTGTCTGAATGTGAGCCACTGCACTGAAAAGTCAGCACACAGTTCAGTAGTGAATGAGGGCTGCTCTGAGGGTGGAAGCACCTTTAGAAAAGGTGTATCTGAAGGGAGAGCAATTCCTTCTGTGTGGAAAATCCTTGTGTGATAATAAGTCAACGAAATACCTTTAGTATTCACATTGGATCTCCAGCAGAAGCACCATGGTTGGAATGACGAGACCGTAGCTGGGGAATCCCTATGTGTGCAGTGGCCTCCACATTAACTGGGTGTCATTCTTCAGTTTTGTGTGTGTGTGTCTGGTATCTGGGTGACTGATGAGCCAGAAAGGGCACAGCACTGACTCTATGTACCTCTGCCTTAAGATGTCTTGTCTTTTCTCTGATTCCTAAAGTTAGTCTAACAGGATTTGAGCTCTGTAGGACTAGACAACTGCAATTATCTTCAGCTTTGGCTTGAGGGAATGAGGCTCTGAAGAAATAGCTCTGTATCGTAAAAAGATTATCATCTTAAACTGTAGTACATGGCATAATTCCTGCAGCAATTTCAGAATTATGTACCATCAAATTCCATGTCACATCCCTCATAATAGTCATTAGCAATTATGTCACATTGAATCACAGAAAACATGGTGAATTTGGTACTAATAGAGCAGAACAAAGTCTTTTCTGGCTTATGAGTGTTGTGCTTTAATCTCTACAACTGGACGTTGCAGTTTAGCGCTGGCAGGGAACCCTGTTTCTCTGTAGCTGTGTGCTTGCTTTTAGTTTTAAGATGATATAAATTCTAGAGAAAATTCTGCCACTATTAGGCATGCAAGTGTGGTAATTTATGCAGGACAAGCATGTTATCTATTGAAACCAGCACTTCTCTGCCTTGTGTTCATAGAGTTTGTAAAATCTGAACAGCAAAAGCCCAGTGCGCAGCCACACATAACTATTGACCAGTTCAGCTTGGCTTTGCTGCTGCAGGGAAAACCACTATACCATGAAGTAGAGGTAGAGATGCCAAATTTCACGTTTGAGATTTTTCTAGAGCAATGATTATCTACTTGCATTGGCAAGAACTAACCTGGCGAACAGATGTGTTCATCGTATCCATATTCCTTTATTGCCAACTCAGGGAATACTTTTGCAGATGCCAAGAAAGTGAATATGAACTATCTTTTGGAGTATTCAGGTAAAAGCTAGCAGCCTGTCTCTTCTGTGCTGCAGTGACATTGTTAGGGAGGGGAAAATTGTATTTAATAGGAACCCTGAGAATGGCTCAGAAATGGAAATGGGAAGGAGAGAGCAAGGCATCAGCAGAGAGCAGTCATTTCTTAAGAAAAGTAATAGACAGGATGGTGGATGGAATGAGCAATAGGAAAGACCACAGAAAAAGATTCCCACACCCGTGTGCATTGTAGCATAGTCATGGGGGAAAAAATGAAGTACTTGTTAAAGTCCCACCAAGATGAAAAAGGACACAAAAGACAAATAGTGACACAATCTACATACCACCCCAGAGAAAGGGAAACATTTCTTTATAAGTGTCCAGTGATCTCACCAGATGTTGGCATGAACTCTTCTGGTCTCAGTTTTCAAAGCTAAACTCATAACTGGACCAAATCAAAGCTTAAAGGTTTGTTGGTGCCTTTAATTGTACAATATTTAAGCACTCTGTGCCCAAGAACTTTGGTCTGTTAAGCGATGAGACTGATTCTGTGTACATGCTCTGCCTACAGACCGGGGCTCTAATGATGTTTAATTATCATATATAGGGAAAATAAATGCAAGCTGTTCTAGTAACAGTTGATTACCACCAAGCTCTAACTGGTTGACACTGAATATCAATCTGGCTGCATGGGAGTTTGCCTCCTCCTAAGACAAACCTCATTTATGTTGTTAAGTGGATGATGCATTAAGCAACAAACATTGTCCTCTAAGTCTGTTAAATCTCACAGAAGAGTGGTCAGCTGAGCTGGTCACAGTGATTTCTCTTGAGAGTCATGTAAGGTAAACCTAGATGAAATCAGGACGAACCATCTCTCCCTTTAATTTGTTTGGATTTTCTGAGTATTTTCTCTTACATTGAACTACTGTGAAGTCAGCTGTGTTGTAGAACTAATGTTGTCTCTACTGTTTCAAACAGTAGTGTGTCCAGTTTTTAGCTGCATTGTTTATTATGAACTTGGCTTCCTGTTTCTGAGACTTATGAGCTCCTCTATATCCCATAGAGCATTGTTTTGGAAAACCCAGCATGACAAAAAGGACTTCTAATTTTGAACCTTCCAAACTGATAATATGTCCTCAAAACAGAAGTAATTGATGGGCATGTATCTTTAATGTAATATAATACACATTATGTTCTTCAAAGAGCTTCTTAGCCTACTTTCTGGCAATGTTGCTGCTGTGTTTTTTCTATAGCTATGTTTCTTTCTTTGTGTTATTTCTAATGACCTCATGTAAAGCTGGTCATTTTACTTTGCCTTGAGTATCAATTATTTAAAAACGGTGATGATTCTGAATAAGAGTCATACTGAGCTCCATAAAGTATCTTTTTTCCATTAAACCCCAGTCTGGAGCTATTCTTTGGTATAGGCTGTACTTCATGGAGGTAAAAGATAGATGTGAAATTTTGTCAAATTACTTGGGGGAAAAAAAGAAAAGGGGGGAGGGGAATGGATGTAATCCACTGCGTTGTTAGGATGACTCTATTATCTTTTCAGATTCAAGGCACTGTTGTGTTGTGACCTTTCGCATCTTGTTAATTTGTTCCCCAAAATGTTCTGACCTTAATATAATGTATTTGCTAAAATGTTTTCTCTAAATTGTCAAACTACTGCTTACTCAATTCTGTCTTAATGGGTCCCTGCAACATCAGCCAGCACTTTTTTAATACCATCATTACAGTGTGTTAGTACAAAAGCATCCTCAGGTTTTTTAGTAAAACTGTCGTTTGCTGTTTTCTGTCAGCACTGTATCTTTATTGGATTGTTCCCTGTTAAGATCCTGTGCTCCTTCTGGAAGAACTTCTTTTTTTTTCTTCTTCAGTTTTATGAAATGTTATAAATGTAACATTCTTCTTTGAGCAAACCATATCTGCAACCACATCTGCCTTTTTCTTCCTTTTCTGGAATGGAAGTTGTGCAATTGTTATTTATCTTAATTTCCAAATTCATTCTAATCAAAAACTAAATAAGTAAACAAAAATCAGACTCTACCTTGAGATTAATTCTGGGTTTGCTCGTGTTGGTTTTACCACAGTGCCATTCAGTTGAAGTTGGCAGAGTTGTTTCTGATTCATACAAGTAAATTCGTAATCAGAACCACACTTTGAGGCCTCAATCCAACTAAGCATTTAATTCCCTTATTCTCTATGACAAGTTTATGCAAATACTTTCTTGGTTGGCTGGTTGTTTTTGTTAATGAATATGATGCAGGTCCTATGTATTAACAGGCAGCTGTTTGTTGTAGGGTAGCTTCAAAACACAGTGTTAGGGGATCTCAGCTGAAGCTGTGGTCTAGAAGAGCTGCATTCAACACACATAAACACAGTAGCCACAAGCCATGGTACCTTGGTAGCTGTCATAAAACTAATGAGTTTTTCCAAAACTGAGAAGAAAGAGCTGAGAAGACACCCACTTATTAAAGCATGTGATTGCTGTACCGCAGGGGGGTCTCACGAGAGCAGAGTACAGGGGGAGAATCCCCTCCCTTGACCTGCTGGTCACACTTCTTTTGATGCAGCCCAGCATACGGCTGATTTCTGGGCTGCAAGTGCATCCTGCTGTGTCACGTTGAGCCAGTTCGTCAATCAACACCCTCAGGTCCTTCTCCTCAGAGCTACTCTCAATCCATTCTCCACCCAGCCTATAGCTGTGCTTTGGATTGCCCCAGCCCCCATGCAGGACCTTGCACTTGGCTTTGTTGAACCTCATGAGGTTTTCACTGGCCCACCTCTGCATCCTCTCAGGTCCTTCTGCATCCCACCCCTTCCCTCCAGCTTGTCAACCACACCACACAGCTCCTTGTCATTGGCAAACTTGCTGAAGGTGCAAGTACTCAATCCCACTGTCCGTGTCACCAACAAACAAGTTAAATAGCACCAGTCCGCTGTTTGGTGTGGTTACTGGTATAATTTTATTCCTTGGCCAAGGCTCATTTCTATTACTTGCTGACTTGGTTCATTGTTCATTTAAATCCACTGTGGGATGAGCTAAAAGAATATTATAAACACGCACCTTAAGCTGATGCTGTAATTAAGTTCCAGAACAACAGCCAAATAAACTATTCATGCACAGCACAGATGTTCTAGTTTCAAAGTGATTTTTGAGGATAACTATTTCCTTCTCTGCATCCTGAAGCAATGGGTAAAGAAAGATTACAGCCATGAACAGCACGCAGTTCTCTTTCAAAATGCTTTAGACGTGGATTACACTACATAGTTGATTTTTGCATAGAGGTCACTTACATGTATGAAAATCACTTTCCAACTCATAATAAGCTGCCCTAGGTGACCATGAACTAAATTATTCAGTGTAAAAATTAACAAATAAGGGAGGTCTTTGATGACATTGTCAGAAGATCAGCATTTGTTACCAGTGAGCCCTCCCAGGCTCTGTATGCTTCAGATAAAAGCATAGGAACACTGCAGTCTTCTGGGAATGAGTGAGGAAGGAGCTGTGCTGCCACTGTCAAAATGCCTTTGTGGTTGACAGGTTCTGGAATCTAAAGAGAATGTCATATTTGGGGGGACTTTGTGGTATCTAGTTATTATTTAAATATTTGGATATGAAACTAAAGCCTGACAGTGAGCCACAAATTAGCAATTCTGGTCATGGCTCTATCTTCCTTTTCTCTTCTGTATTGAATTTTTGTATAAATTAGAAGAGCATTTGATCCAAGCTACACTTATTATTCATCTGCTTCTCACAGACTTCTCTTTTTAGTGACGTACTCTTGGGCTTTAAGTTAAATGTGTAAAAGAACAGGGACCTGTTTTATTTGAAGGTCTAAGACTTTTGGAACTCATTCCCAAATTAGTAGAGCCTGATGACATTCTAAAAACTTGCAGGGCATAGGGGTGTTTTTCTCCTCTTGAATTTATGTTGCATTTTTTTCTTGATGATTGAGTGCTGTGAAACTTTGGATGAGGGAGGGGTTCTTCAGGTGGTAGCTTCTGAATCTGGCCAGGGACTGGGTACCACTGCCAGTAGGAGGCTGCTGGGATGGGATAACCTGGTAAGCAGCCTCTAAGAAGCAATGATTTTGAAGGGATCCCTGAGGACTCAATGGATTTTAGAGTAGAGTTTGAAAATCCTTTAAAAGAATTTCACTTTTGTCCATACTCTATTGGAAGGAAAACTTAAGCTTGCCAGAAAACTGAAGTTGAAGTCAGATTGGATCTAAAGCACCATCCAAGGCAGGAACTCAGGGCAGGAGTTGACTGTCATGACCTTTCCCAGCTACTGCACTGAATTCCCCTCGTTTTTTGTATGTAGGGAGTTCTGTTGCACAGGCAGCTTTCCTCAGTTGGCCCTTTTGTTTCTGCCACTGTAGAAGGTAGGCCAAGTGGAGACGAGGTAGAAGAAGCCATACCCATAACAGCCGTGGATGCACTGAGTGATGCCCTTACTTGCATTAACAATGTATATCTCATGCCAGAACTAAGAAAACGTTTTCACACTCTATTTGCATTTAAATATATGGAAATATATATTTACCGTACATTTACACTACCAGGACCAAAGCCAAACACTGTATTAATTTTCTTGGTTTGTCAAATGCTCTCATCTGCTTTTTGTCTGAACGTGTTATTAAATGATGTACGTATTCATGTGTTATCTGACTTCCTGACTGGCTACAACAGGAGCTTTAACAATTTTGGCAGTACGAAGCTAAAACTAAAACTAATACCATATGACATGAATATGTATAAAGATATTAAATTCAGTCCTGGTAGGGATTCTTTTTCTGTGCTTCGAAGACTCCGGTGTTGTGGAATAAAGATTTTTCTTGCAGCAACTTTTCAATTTATATTTAATTGACTTTCCGTAAAATCATCTGCATTTTTATACATTTTTTCCCCCCCAAAAAGCAGTATGCACATTTTCTGTGTTTTCCTAATAATACAATAAACAGTGTTTGTAAAATGAACAAATAGAAAAATGAGACAGATAGGAACAACTATTCTTAGAAACCAGCTACTTGCTTATTCATTTTGTTGCATTTTAGCAGGTCTGGTTCTTCAAGTCTGTTTAAAAACTGGCAGAGGGTAGAAAGAGGTGACAATATGACAACAATTATTTCCTACTTACTTGTTAGATAACAGGCTAATTAAATATAATATGAAAAGTTATATAATAAGGACTATATTCCAGCTTGGGCCAATCAGACTGCAGAAATAGAGGCTAGATTTCTGTTCATAAGGGATAAAACGCAAGTAATTTCAGCACCGAAAAAGAGTGAATAAATTACTGTGCTACTGGGGTGAAGGAAACATTCCCAATGGCATTGCCCATGCATGTGGACAAGTGGTTACACACCTGAGTCATCCAACCACATGTCCATAGCAGCACAACTACACGTGTGCTTAGGCAGCCTGGCCAGATGGGTGCAACTTTCCCACTCAATATATTCCTCGCTTTTGCCTCAATTTAGTCCTAAAAGATCTTTTTGTCTCTGGAAGCCTTGTAAATAAACAGAAGTATCTTTGGTTTGTTTATTCAGGAAAGCTTTAGTTTGAGCTCAGGGAGTCAGCAGTGGAGAAAATTTGGCTGGAATAATAATAAATATCTCTTCTGAATTCATTAAACCTTCCCTTAATGAAATTTGTTCCAGCTTCCTGAAAGTCACAGGCTGTCGTTGTTTACTGGTAGAACAGGCTGCTGCCCTTAGGAAGTTCTTATTTTCATGATCCATTGCAGTGAGCTGTAAGGTTTTTGTTTCTGTGCTTTTGCTGGAAGCAGGATAGTTAGAAAGTATGGCAGTGAGGTCCTTGAAGCATTCCTGGTC